>NC_056741.1:1984219922-1984439922 GCF_019279795.1 Protopterus annectens | reverse complement strand
AGCATGAATTTGCTGAAGGATATTAAGTTTGAAAATCAAATGTCTGCCATCATACCTCTCAACTGTACAGATTTTTGCAGAATGCCCAGATTTTTGACTAATATCTTTGGTCCATTTTTCAGAAATTTGTGCTTTTCTAGCAAATTAGTGGTAAATCATTAAAGACTGAAGTTAGAAAATAATGACAGACAGTTGAGTTTCAGACTTCATGTCCTTCAGAAAATTCATGCTAATGCAACACCTGTTATTCTATTAACTTTCTAAGTTTGTAAGAGCAATATTTAAACATTGTCCTATTTTTGTGCCTTTGTCCCACTTTTATATATGGCTTTGTCCAGATTTGTTGCTGTAAGAAGTTGAGAGGTATGTCTGCCATTATTTTCTGACTTCAGTCCTCAGTCATTTGACAGAAGACTACAATTTTATGAGAAAAGGACCAAAAATATGAATAAAAATTGTGGACATTCTTTGAAAATCTGGACAGTTGAGAGCTATGATTTATATCACATTTCTACAGAAAATGTCCCACTTTGGGGATGTGAAAAGGTGGAAACCTTACTCCCAGTCGAGGTCATTGACAAAAAGCCCACGTTCCTTACCAAACTTGGCGGTGGGGTGGTTCTTAGATGAAAAAAATAATAATAAATTAATAATAATTAGACGAATGCTGGATAGTGGAAAGTATCGCTATTGTCTTGTGCTTAGGACTTTGTATTTAGTGCAATACTGTCCTGTTGTTTACATAATTCTTCCCCTAGTCCTGTAGTAATTTCCCCATAGACTTTATTTTAAGAGTATCCCTTTAAGGCTTTTTAACTCTAAATGAAGCCCGGCTGCCCTTTTGCTTACAGGCTGTAAGTTACAGCCTCGTATGTCCAGCGTGCTTGCTGTATGTGTGCTGGTGTGGTGTAGTTGTACCTTTAAGATCACTCATCCCCGCCCTTTTCATGTCCTCAGTGTAGGGGAGAAGGGTCGCCGGCGAGGATGTGAAGCGACATCCAGACACAGCTAACCGCAAATGCTGCCGGACTCCTAATAAAATCGGGACTGGACACCACCACTGGGCTGAATCCTGCGCTGTAATAAACAGTGAAAGGCATCTATTTTATTAGTAAGATATACGAGCTTTGCATCGATCGTATGAGCACTGATTTCATACTTCATAAGACTGATAAAGCTAGAGTGACAGTTGATCTAGCCATTTTCCAACTTCATTGTGTACAGCCGGACAAGTACGCTCTAGATGTTTCTTTACAAAAGTAGGACTGTAGCCGGTGGGGAGAGAGTAACACTGCAGGGTACTTGCTACCTCTGCACTCGCTTTGGAGCATAGCATACAAAAAGCAATCCTGCACGCTCCTTTTAGGGCGACCAACTTCAATCTCAAAGCTTGAATGAAAGTGCTTTCTTCATGCACAGAGTCCAGTCCCGGAGAAACAACACAGGGAGACCCCAACGATCTGAGCATCGAAGTTTGCACACGAAGAGCTGCAGTAATTAGTGCAGGGGTGGTTTGGCATGCTTGCAGGAGCTCGGCGCAAATGACTGTAAGTGAAGCTGGCAATTAAGAAAAACGGGTCAGGCGATGATCCGGGGATCGGTGTGTTAATGGACTAGTTTCCTAACAATCAGGGGTGCCTCTTTCGTCCCACAGGCTGCCTTGTTTGCTTGGGGTGGCAAGTAGTTGAGGCTGAGAACATAGGCATAATCAGCTTTCATTCAGGGTTGATTAAAGGAAGGCTTCCACCTGCAGATTTACAGCCCTCCCTAACCAAACAGCCTCCGTGTTCTCTGGGAGGGTGGTCGGATTTGTTTTGAAGTAGCCTGCTCCTGCGATTCCAGAGTTGCCCTGCCATCACCGTGGAAGTTCCATCATGGTTGTAGAGGTAGCCTCCAGGACTGGTTGCAGATGGAGTCTGGTTTTAATGGTAATTGTGGCTCATTGTAGAACAACTAAGGCGGCAGATGAGGACTTCAGTGAAGAGGTATGAGTCACGGAGTACCGTTTCTTTCTTTCTTAACTAACCTTTGTGTCCTGGTTTGTGGCTTGCATGAGCTATCTAAAGCGATGGGAAAGATGGGTCAGATAATGTTGCTTGTCATTAGTCCAGTTTGAAGACTCAGACATAGGATGTACTTGCAGTAGTTAAGTAAATTTGCATCACATGTAGTTTGTTTGAATGTCTGTGTTGATATCAATGATTTTTCTTGATACCGTTATGCCAGTTTATTGTCTGTCCTTAAAGGTATTAAAATGCAACTGAACTGTATTTCACCTGTTTTACCAACTGTCTTTTGAAATAATAATAAAGGGGATCCTGATTTGGGGACTTTTTATAATGCCTTGATCAGATTCATCCTTGTTTCAGCTTACTAAAGTTTTTTTTATTTAATCAGTGCTGAGATCATGTTACATCCACTGTACTTTAAACACTTATGTAACATATGTTAAAAATGAGGTTTTGCTATCAGTACATTTTTTAACTGAAATGTGAGTCTTCTTCCTTTAAAATTTTTACTTACAAAACTCTGCTCCTTAAAGTTACGATGTAAACCTTAGCAGTCATGTTACAGTTTCCTGCTGCAGGCTTTGTGCTCCATTCATCAGCTGTACTGTACTATATCACACCTAATCCTTTTTGTCCTTTTAAGAAATTCATTGAAATTGTTGCAGTGCTTTGTTTTTATACTTTTCTTGTAAATATAACAGAATATTTAATATGATGGCAACAATAAACAGATTTGGGGAGAACTGTAGCAACTGTAAAGTTTTAGCCAGTAATATATACAACTCTTGGACTGCACTAGACTACTGTCACAGTTGTTAGATGTCATATGTTTCCTGTCTGTGTGTTTAGAAAACTGGCTTATGGCCCCTCCAACACAGTTCTATTAAAATGTACACAGTTAGCTTATGTCCCCCTCCACAGCTGTAGTAAAACATAACTTCTGTAGATTATTTGTGTTTGATAGTATGAGCTTTGCTACTACTTATGCTAATGAAATGCTGTGAGGGGCTGTCACCAGAAATTATTTTCAAAGAACAAACAAATGATAAGCGAGTGAATATACAGAAGTAATAAGCAAATAAACAAAAATGAAGTAAGTACTATTGTTAATTATTTTTTTTAGATTTTAACTTGAAATTATTATTTGAATGAATGTGATGTAAATGTGTCAGTATATATGGGGATGAGAAAGTGTGAAGTCTTGCGGATGTACAAAGAACAATAAACACTTGCGAACTGGTGAAAAACAAAATGATGGTGCTGATTCAGGTCTGGGATAATGTATCCTGTGTCTCTTTCAAACAGCAGCTGGATGTTATGTTGTAGCTCCCTGGTTAAAGCCTATTGGTCACATCTCTCAGGGTTCTGCAGTTTGATCTTTGTGGAGTTTGCCTATCATCTACGTTTCCTTTTGGTACTGTGATGTCCTCCCACTTCTAAAAACATGCAGCTTGATTGGCTACTCTAAACTGTTCGAGCGTATTGTATTTACTCTTTCTGCAGTTATTCATTTCCGAAATGGGTATCTGAAGCAGTTTGTCACTTGCCCAGTTAACAAATAATAATTCTCTTTGAGGTCAAGACTTGCAAATACATGCAGTTCTACAGTGGCTGTGTTTTATACTTGGTAGATCAGATAATGCTAAAGATGAAATAGATGTGATTTTTAGGCATTCCTCCAACTTTATTAGACTTGTGATTTAGAAGAGCAAGGGGTGGTGTGAAGTTAAACACTGTATATTTTCTGTATGCTTTTCTGTTAATAATTTATTTTGTAATCCACATGTTAATCTATGATTTTTTCAGAACTGAGGCAGTACACCAATTTCTATTTACTGGATACATCAGTAGGGTAAAGCAGACTGTTGATGGGAATTGCCTTGTACCATTTATGTTGACAGGATTAAAAACAAATCTTCCATGTGTGCTACCCTGAATTTATGAGTGGTGAATTAGAATACCACCAGAGTATAGCCTATTGATCTCCTGACCTTATTTTATCTAATCTTATCTAATCTTAGCAGATCTTTAAAATCTGAAACATATTTCTGAAACTAGCGATTTAAAATTTGATTCTCATTGTTATCGCAAATTTGTGTTACCAGTTTCCAGTTTATCATTAAGTCAAAGTACCGTTGATTTAAAGAGTGAATGTGGTGCATAGCTCTTAATTATATCTGGTTATACCTCCTCATATTTTTACCCTGTACCTATACAGTTTGTAAGTAATACTTGTACATTTGTATATAATGCAGATATATTTTTAATTTTGTTTTTCACCTTGTATATAATATTATGTGTGCATTGTGTTTACCCCCGGGGCTGAGACTGAAATAGGTCCAATAGGTCAGTGCATTCAAAATTAAGTAAATCATTTCCGATTTTCTGATAAATCAGATTCAGTGAATAATGCCAGGCGAGTTTCATACTTTTTATTTTTCAAGAAAAATGCACGTTGGTGCAAAATCTGATCTATGAAATTTTTAAGTGAATTAGAGTAATATTTCAAAGTTGTCCCTGATTTTTGACTTTTATGTCTCATTTATTTTTAGCTTTGTCCCCGATTCTTAAAGGCAGCTTTCTGTTTGTTAGTATAGCAGTCCATACCGCTGTTCATTGTTTTTGCATTTTTGCCAAAACTGAGCTCCTTAGGTTATTGGCTGCTAATTTTCGCTTTATGTGCTTGAATCATTACATTTTACTAACGTTTGATTCTGTATAATGGGAATTTGATCCACTGATGCAGACTGCACAGTTTACCTGGCATGTGTTTTGTGAAGAACAGACTGTTTCCCTGATTTATTGTTAACATAAGTCAGTAAAATTTACGTCTAGGGACATGTCTATAAATGCTTATCGTTCATTTGATGGTCTGACTTTTAAGTAAGTGCTTCAGATTTGAGTAGTTATAACGTTTCTCCTTCAAGATACTAATGAAAGTAGCTTCTCACATACCGGTGTGTAGTATGGCATGATTGATTGTCACACATTTCATTTGTAACCATTTCTCCGAGATGAATCCCAAACAAGACAACTTTGATAATGTTTTTAGGTAAAAAAAAAAAAAACAAAATTTAATTTTTATTATCTGATTGTGTACCATGCCAATCATTATAGTTCTTTTGTGTGTGTGTGTGTGTGTGTGTGTGTAAAACAGATAATTCATTAGGAAAGAAATATTCATTTTTTTTTGAGTATGATGTAGGAGAGTACAGTGGAACTAGTAGTGTCTGTCTGCCCCCTCCATCATTTGTTTCGAATGTGGTTAGAGTTTGTCAAGATTTTGTGCCTAGATGTTTTGCTGTCAATATTTTTACTGTCCATCTTATGTTTTAGAGCATTTAAGGTAATCTCACAAACATATTAAGTGTGTGTGTGTGTGTGTGTGTGTGTGTGTGTGTGTGTGTGTGTGTGTGTGTGTATGTATGTTTATATATATATATATATATATATATATATATATATATATATATATATATATATTTATATATATATATGTGTGTGTGTGTGTGTGTATATATATATATATATATATATATATATATATATATATAGGGTTGGGAGGGTGGCCTAATAGTTAAGGTGTTTGCCTTACACACAAAAGGTGCAGGGTTTGAGTCTCACAAGGGATAATTGGCTAGGCTTAAATTGGCTCGCAAGGGCAGTTAGCCTAGTACTAATCTATGAATATATATATATCTGTGTGTGTGTGTGTATATATATATATATATATATATATATATATATATATATATAAAAACATGTGTGTGTATGTATATGTATGTGTGTGTGTGTGTGTATATATATATATATATATATATATATGTATGTGTGTATATATGTATGTGTATATATATATATATATATATATATATATATATATATATATATATATATAAAATGTGTATACATATATGTGCCACAGATTTGGAAAACTGCTCTAATTAAATCAACTCAAAAGATACCTTTCACATCTGCCCAATATCAATCGTCCCAGCTCTAGGCAAACTTGTAGTAAAGATGGTCGATACCTATATACCCAACTCTCTCTAAATCCAGCAGTACCACCTGCTCTCCTCCAAACAGCCTGGATGAAGTACTATGATAGCACTTTGGTCCCTGACTAATGATGCCCTGCAAAACACTGATAGAGGCCTGCATACAGGTGCCCTATTTATGCACCCAACAAAGGCATTTGACCTCATTGACCATCATCTTTTCCAAAACAAACTAATTGAAATTGTCTGTTCATGCACCACTCCCTGATTTAAAAACTTCCTCACTGACAGACACTTCAAAGTTAAAATAATATCTTTGCAATCAGAATCTGCTGCTATTACCAAAGGTGTACAACAAGAATCCATTTTTGCCCCCTCCTGTTCTCCATATTTATTACAAACTTTTTTTGACCTCCCCATCTCCCACTCATCCTCTGTGCTGATGACATGCTAATTTACTGATCAGGTCATTCTCACACCAACATTCAGTGCCAGCTCCAGTCAAACTTACATGAGCTCCAGCAGTGGCCCACAAACCATATACTACTTCTGAGCCCCTCCAAGACCAAAACTATGATTTTTGGAACTTCACAGAAGCAAGCACCTGACTCTTTAACTGTCTTTGACTTGTACAAATATTCCATAGAAACAGCCTCCACCTTCAAATGCTCACTCTACTCAGTGTCGTACAGATTGCTTAGGGATGATATGTGTCTCACCTACAAGGCAGTTATGGACGCTGCCATACTAGAGATGCTCCATATCCGTAAGTCTAACTCCTCATGCACTACCCGTTCATAAGGCCTGAACCTAATATGTGACATTAACAAAACCTGATGGAGGGGCAGGTTTGTCTCTCAGAGGCTGCCCCGTCTCTGGAATAGACTTCCCATACATGTCAAACAGAGCACCTCACTGACCCTCTTCAAGTGCAACCTTGATGAGTGGATGGGAAACCACAAATTCGTCCCAAGAGTTCCACCTGTGTCCCTCATTGGCAGGTGCTGACTGAGGTTTCTTTTTGCGGATAAACTCTTGACTGGGCTTGTAAGGGCCCCAGGGCCATTTGCCTGGTATCCTCCTGTGATTCTATTATTATTGCTCGAGCAGTTGCTAAACTTTTATTTCTATGTAGTGAGAAACCAGCCAGAGCAGTCATTGGCAAAGTTGTCCTTTCTCATCTTGAATATGGACTTCCCATTTGCACTTCTAACTCAATGAAAAACACCTCCATACCCCAGACAATCTCTGACAGCATCTATAGATTCATTACAAACTTGCCTCTCCTTGAGCATCACTGTATCACTGTAGAAGAAGCCAAATGGCTACCCATAAAACAAAGATCTAACCTACTGTTAGGATCCTAACTCTACAAACTGTTCTAACTACAGATATTTACTACCCTTTCAGCTAAACCTCCTGGGGGGAGGTCCTCCTTATATAAACTGATGCACTGCTCCCAAGTCACATTACCACTAGGATCAAACATCACAACACTGCACATGTGCTGTCCTCTCAGGAACCTAATTTTTGGCAAGCTGTTCTCTTCCCATCGACCCAAAGGAAATTGATATTATTACATATAATATGAAACAGGCTCATATTGTGTATGGAAATGGCTCTTTTTCACACCAGTAAAGCTAAACTCCCCTAGCTGTAGTGGGGTTTTATTTGTCTGCACCAGCAAAGATTTAAAGTAAAAAAAAATATGGACATCCAGGAGCAATGTAGCTGAAACACCAGTAATGTCCTTAAGGGATCATTTCAATATGTCCCATGGGCCTCCACTACAAGAGGTCTAAGGTAGTACACAGTGAAGACTCTAGCTTTGCTGGGTCCTTCTTGTAGTTTTTACTAATTATTTACATACATGCGTAGAAACATATGCACATACAGGTGTGTGTGTGTGTGTGTATGTATGTATGTATATGTGTGTGTATGTATATATATATATATATATATATATATATATATATATATATATATATATATATATATAATATATATATATATATATATATATATATATATATATACATATACATATACATCTATTATGGAAGGTTAATGCAGCCAAGGTCACTACTGTTTATAAAAAAAAAAGAAGTGTTTTATTTTATATAACTGCAAATAAAGCAGTTCTCTCAACTAAGTCGTGGGGTTTAATTCATAAATACCTCTGCTTCAGTTTTACATTGCTGGGAAACAGTCTGCTGTGGTCGCTGTCTCTCTGGGTTCCTTTGGTGGAACAATTTCCAATGTCTTCAGTGTTGTAGTTGATCTCTCTCTAAGAGCTTATGCACTGTACTCCCAGTCCCTTTCCTCAAAAGGCAAATGATCCCTGCCTGAGTTTTCTTTAACCATTTTTTAAGCTCCAGCCAACAAATCAAGAATTGTAACTACAGTTACGAATACAACTGGGTAACTGTCTATTATTAAAGCTGAAAGTACAGTTTAGTGAGACGCAGACTACATTTAAAGAACTATTGCTCTGTTTACCATAAATTCTTTATATCACTGTTATAAGCACTATTCGTACAAGTAGTTACATAATTAGACATGGTTTACACCACTATTTACACATATCTGGGTCACTTGTACTCTTCTGCAGGACTTGTATGCATACATCCCTGGTTCATCTAAATTTGACTGTAATCTCTTATGCTCAAACATTATCAAAAGCCTTCAAAAGAATACCTCATCAATGTACCTGCCCCTTCCCTTCCTGGTCAAAACCATCCTGTAATTACCTTTGGTGACCACTGTGCCATGTTGTACACCACTATCTTGGTCACTTGTACTCTTCTGCAGGCCTTGTATGCATACATCCCTGGTTCATCTAAATTTGAGTGTGATCTCTTTTATGCTCAAAACATTATCAAAAGCCTTCAAAGAAGACCTTATTGATGTACCTGTCCCTTCTCTTCCTGGTCAGAACCATCCTGTAATCACCTTTTGTGGCCACCATGCCATGCTATACTTTGGGGTAACATTTGCCCTGAATGTAAGTTATATTTGCTGAACATGTTCTACTGGCACAGTACTATATCATTATCTTCTGCAACAACCTGTGGATTGGACTGTTGTCCTGTTGGGCTGGACTGTCCTGCCTAGATGAGCAGTTCCCTGTCCTTTACTAGATCATCACAGCTTCCCTTAGCAACAGGACATTTGTATCTGTGTTAAAGAAGACCTTGATTACTCCCACTCTGAAAACGCTGGTTGTGATTTCTAACAGAGATGTCATGAGGCCAAGATATTACACTTACTCTGTACGAGTTGTCCTGGCTACCAGTTTTCTATTTTTAAAGTGCTAGGCCTTGTCTGTTTGGCTCCACACTGCTTGGGATTTCCTTACCTGCAAGATTGGCTTGCGCAGTAGTGGCTACTTTATTTCCTCCACTCAGGGTTTGGTGGCACTTGTGGAGGTGTGGTTCGAATTTATCTCCATTTGTACGTTTGGTATTCTAAAGCCATACCTCTGGAATATTCTGTCTGCATGTGTGAGGGGAACCTCCCACACTGAGCAGATTTAAGTGCTCTGTTAAGAGTTACTGCTCTGAAATGGCCTGCTATGAATTGACATAATATTCAGTAACTAGTGTTTCTATAGCCTTGATTACGTGCTGCTTAGTTATGTGTTTATTTGCATTTGTTTGTTCCTATTTTATTGAGTTTTATATTGCTTTTAAGTCCCTGAAAGTTGCTGATGCATTGTACATTCCTTTTATGTCTTAATGTTTTAACTTCTGTAAAGTGTTTAGCTTATAATAAGTTGAACGTCTTTGCTAAACATGAAAAAAGTTTCCTCTGTTTTTCCTTGTCAAATTGCTTGCACACAAAGATCATCTAACATACTAAAAGTAGAAATTTTGTGGAGTTTCCATTGAATAATGCAGTGTTTACAGTTCAACTGTAATTTCTTTAATTTTTATCTGATTTGAATGTTTCTGTATGAACACGTGAATATTTGAGGAAATACAGCACAGTCACAGCTAATCAATAATGCATTTCCCATACAGACTGCTTGCTAATATTGAAATAAGTCTTTTGCAAGGTGGAGGGTGCCCATGCACCCCATATGGGAAATAAGCTGTCTACAACCACCAGACTTGTATATACTAACTAAACTGTTGCACGACAATGCAGAAGGGAGAATCACACCATTAAAATCAGCCATATTGCATAAAACATGATCCTCCTTTGCCTTAGAAACTCACTGTTGATCTGTGATACAAGGATTTTACCCAGCTGTATTTCGATAGTTAGTTAGAATCTTGTGACTTGCTCCTGTATCAGCTGTATAGTAAGTGATTTGAAAAGGATTACTGTTGTAATTGAAACATATAAGTGAGTTCTTACAGCCTGTTGACCACCAGTTCCTTAAATTATTGGTCTCCCAGGGGAATTTCTAACATCTTTGGTAGGCAGTAGGCTATAGGCAATTATGAATCCTGAATTATCGAATTTTCTTTTTTTAGTGATTTTTTTTTTTTTTTTTTTTTTTTTTACTAAATATGCATTTTGTTTACCTATCAGTCAGCATAGATAAAGAATTATAATTTATGAAATGAGTGTCTAGATGATGTATAGAAGTTCAAAAGTTATTATTGCCTTTGTTAATTTAAACATGCTGTCACCTTCATCTCCCTCTTATAAGTCGAGTGTTTGGTGTAATTGATGGCTAACTTATGGGCTGATAGATCTGTTTACTTATATTGATAATGATATTTCTTTCAATAGATGTATCTTTGTGTGCCAGTAAGATGTGCAGTCATTAAAAAGTGGACTCTGCTTTGAATCTGTCCTGCTTTATTTGAATGTCTGTTAAAAATGGACATTTCTTTGTGATAACTCCAGAGCAAGCACCATATGCTTTTATATTATATCCAGTCTCTGTTTATGTAAATGGTCTGCTAAACTATTTTGAACAGTATTGATTCATGCCACTGCAGGGTACCACTAATACATGACAGCGTACTTGAGAGTGAGATGGTAAATCACAAATATGCCAAGGTGGGACCTGTGGCTAAACAACAACCTTTCAAACACTGCAATATGAATGAACAAAGCAATAAAGTTGTCAGTACACAAGGCCAGCTTCAAAATAAAACACAAAAAAGCATTTTTTGCAGGTATCCCTCTGCAATTCCCATGTGCGAGCTGTGCTCTTTACACCATTTGCATCTCTAAATGTACTAACACTAAGATTGTGCAACCTTGCATTCTGACTCATTTCAGTGCTAGCTGTTTAACTGGCATTTGTTTTTTTTTATTTATGTGATGACCCACCACTGGACCAGTAATCATGGAGCCTCAATCCTCACCACTAACACCAGTGGGGGATGTACACTGAGAGGATGACCGGTACATACACAGTATTTCCAGATGCAGCTCTCTGCATCAAGTTTATTTTCCCTTAAGAGCACACAGAGACCACAGTCAGTCCAGGACTAGTTTTTCAATCTTTTTCCACTCCCCACTGGCAGAGCTATAGAGTTGAGAACTCAGCTGAGTGGCCAAGCCAAGACCTCTAGCACCCTCTCTGTCCAACCAGTGCTTCATGTCCCTGCCCAAGTAGCTGACCATCACACACTCTTTGAGGTTTGATTTACACACACACACACACACACACACACACACACACACACACACCTGGGAAAGGCTGGGACAGGTTTACTAGCTATGCTCCCTTTTACTCAGACTATATGATAGTTATCATTGCCACCAGCCACCTCCTTATCAACTATTTTAAGGCCGTTAACAAAGGGGTGTCCAGTCTTACTGTGAATTGTTACTATCAATACTAATGGTAGTTTGACCAAGAGCAAGGTTATTAGGAGTGGCCTACAGTGTCACCAAATAAATATGCAAGTACTCTCAAAACGTAAGTATGTCTCACAAAAATCAGCCACAGTAAAAGGTTTACATATATTTAATAATAAATAAGAAAAGAACAAGACAATACTAAATATATATTTACAGTGACATCAGAGTTTAAAATCACAGGAAATATTTAAAATAACATTGCAGGACAGTCTCAAATAAATAAAGAAAATATCTTCGCTACGCTTTCTATATTCCTGACTATATCTAAGAGAATTACTATACCCTAGTTAACTTACTTAAGAGCAAGGCAGATGTGGTGAATGGATCTTCTCTAGTTGTTGTTGTTGTCAAGCCAAAGACAGAATACAGAATGCTGTGTCTCTCTCAGAGAGTTCTCAAATTAATATCTCAAATAGCACTGCTGGGCTAACTTGCAGAATGACATGATTTCTTGTCATTTGACTCCTAGTTCCCAGACCCAAAAACAACCATTGGTGGTAGCTGGTAGCATTTAGCATCTACCTATATAAAATACATAGATAAGGGCTTTTCCTCAGATCTTTGATAGATGCTGGAATTCATAAAACAGTAAAACATTTCCAAGACAATCCAGAAAGTTCCCTAGTTTTAAATATTGTCTCCTTGCTGCCATGAAGTAATTTAATTTCAACTATTTTTATGAAATTTACTAGACTAAGGTTAACCTCTTGTGTTCCAGTTTCCCCTGTTAAAATATGCACATTTCTGTTCTGTTCCAGCAGGAACACTGTGGATTCATCTTTACAAATTACAAGTTGTTGAAGTTTTTTCCAGACATCCTTGACAAAATAAACCATTTTCAAGAACTAGTGTCAGATGAAGAGTAAACTTTATTTGGTTTCCTTGTGTAGTAATACATTTTTCCTCAATGCAAAAATGGAAGAACTAGAATAGATGACTGCAGTCAAGAAGAGATGTTATCCATAAGTGGCAGTTACAAACACTCCATAAAATAGACTTCTTTACTATGAGGGGAACCAAATAGAAAATGCATATTGAGTAGTAAGAGACTTTAAACGTCTGCAATTTTCTAAGCCAGTGTGAAAGATATCTGTGGAGATTCCTATACCGTCAGTACTTGCAGTGAACTGTGACACACAAAGTATAAGTCTACACTTGAGGGGCAGTGGGCAGCCAGACTTTAAGGTTAGCATAACAGACTATGGGTTAACTGCTTTTTGGAAACCTTTCTGTGATGTTTTACTTTTTAAAGATTCCTTCTTGGGACAAGCTGCAGCCAATTTTTTGTTGTTTCGTTTGGTTGCTACATTTGGCAAAAGAGCAGATATGAGCCACAGCAGGACCAAACCACAGATTCCAAGATGTGTTTAGTGAGTTAAAGAATCATTCAGAGTCCAAACAAAATATATTAAATATATAATCTCTGAAGTGCAAGACGGCAAATACGTATAGCCATATTATTATACTAACTTAGGGGCACTAACTAAAAAAACTGAGTTTACTGAGGTTAATAGAAATACACCCATAAAATCTCCCACTTCCTCTCCCTTCATGCAGGATCTGTCATAGGGAAGGGTATCCTTTTTGTATCAATAGAGTACAGAGTTCCCTTAACAGTTTCAGCTTCTTGGAAGAACACTACAACCTTCCAGTCAGTTACCAATCAAGTATGTCCATTCATCAGCAACTCACTGAGGTGCAAACACCACTGCCACACATTCAGGAAGGCCAACTAGATTACCATCAAGCAAGAGATGTCCTCCTACTTGTCTCCCAGGATTGTCAAGAGTCCAAGTATTTAGAGAAATACCTTCAACTAAATAATTTTATTTCTAAAAACAAAATAAATCCAGTTCCACATCCTCCTCCTCCTCCTCCATAAAAAAGAGACTCCAGATCATTCCTTTTATAGGTTTTATTGGGATACGTGTTTTCACTCTTGTAGACTTCTTCAGATACAGTTCTTATATCTAAACTTTATATGATTATGATGCTACTGTAAATACTGTAACAGAGGGGACATGGTACATTGGTACATTGTGGAACAATCCAGTTCTACCTGACTGGCCTTTCACCTTCTAAGAATGAATACATCAGAGAGGATGTTAGACCCATCCTCATTTGTGTTGGGATGATCACATGTAGTACTTGGTGAGCCCAGGTGTCCCAGCCTTGGAACTCTGTATATGTTGCTAAACTTTATTGACAAATCCTCTGTTACTTTAAAGTCTGCTCTTTTTTATGTATAAACCCATAATCAATTAATTTTACATGCATAGTTACCACTTTTAATTTTACAAAATGCTTTACAGACATTTTTTGTGGTCAAGAAACAACACTATGCTATTTTAACAAACCATTTGCTGTTTTGGCATTGTAGTCAGATGTTAGTTTCAAGTTACTTGATGTTCATTGTAATTTTCAGTTTTTCTGTTTACTGATATTAAGACCTATTCAGTGCCACTTTAGTTGGATCTGACCCAGAGACTAAAACTCCTTTGGTTGTGGAGGGTTTAGGCAATCTCCCTTAAGTGACTAAGAGCCTGCAGGAAGGCTTAATAAGCACATCATCACAAGTTATCAAGGCTGGGTGTGTTGAAATAAATTCAGAATTAGTGGATTTTGCCATACGTCTAGCCCTGCAACCCAAACATGACCCACAATTTTGATTTATATAGAGGGTGATTTACAGACTTCCTTTGTCCATCAGAACTGACTGCCTCTGTCCACCAAAAGGGTCCCAGAAAGAAAATCGAACAGAGAGATTGTGCCTAGTTTATGCAGCCACTGACCTATCTCTGGACTGCTGTACTCAAGGATCAAATAAAAAAGAGAGCCTAAAAGTCATTTTCCTCAATGCCTGAATTAATATGTCAGCCCCAAACAATTATTGTCAGAATAGGTTTGTGTGATTTGAAGGGCATTTTGCCATATGAAGACCTCAGAAAGTGGCTGCTGAATTCTTTGACTCTCTGTTGTTCTTCCTTTTGATTTTGCCCTGCATAATGGAGAAGTGAGGTAATGGGTAGCTACTAGTTTCAAAAAGCAATTGCCTTGCTGATAAACGATTTTGAAGGATTAGACAGAAGACAGAGTTAACACTTTATATATATATATATATATATATATATATATATATATATATATATATTTAGTGTCATTGTTTGAAATGGATAAATATGGCAAAAGGCAAAGCATGGTGCTGTGAAACAATACATATGAAAAGATCTTCTGTTCTACAAAATAATCATGGCAGAGCCATCATTAAAGGTGCTGTCATTTACATTATTTTGAAAATCTTTGCACTGGCTAAAAAAGGTATTACTCATAAGTAAGTAGTCTATGCTATCTGTTTTTGTTTTCACTATACTAATTGGGTATGTTTTGCTGTAAGCTGATACACTTCCAGTTTAGTATTAGTTTATTTTGATGATGAACATTCTGACAATACTGATTGCATAATTACTGAGGTAAAAGAATTAAGTAGCACCGTTTCATTTATTGTAATTCAACTCAAAGATGTAAAAGTGAGCTTTTTGTTTTACATTTCTTAATGGCTACGTAAGTTTGTAATAATGTTAGGGTTGTTGGTACCCAGTTTCAACTTTTGTGCTTTGCAGATTACTGAGAAGAACTATTAAGCAATTTTATAGGATGCTTTCTTGAAAAGATGAAGACTATAGATAGTGTAGGTGATGGAAGGAGTGTGGCTTAATTTTTCTGAGAACGCTTGTTTACTATCACATCATGTGGCTACATCCTGACAAGGGCTATTTGCCCCCTACGTATGTAAAATATGCCAGTGCCAGTAAATCATTAAGACTAGTCGTCTTGTATATCATTCTCTTTACTCTACTCTTTTTTTCCAGTGGATAGAATGATTTTTATTAAAAACAACTGGGAATCTTCTACTGATTTCTAAAGGCCATAGCAGAGTACTTAACAATGGTTCTTTAGGGTGAATAATTATGTCAGTGTCAACTTTAAGGTGAATATTTATGTCAGTGTCAGTCATGTTATAGAATGTTCTCCTAGCCCCTCACCAAAAAGGCATGTATGTTCACTTTAGGATAGTGATTCTGAAACTGTGGTCCATGGACCCCTGGGAGTCCTTATGATTTTTAGGGGTCTGCAATGAAAATTTAAAAATGAAAGAATATATATATTTAAAATTAGGATTATTTAATTCAATAATAAGAGTTTTAATTTAATAATGCATTATTTGTTCAACATGAATTCGACAATCATCTGCAGTCAACTGCACTGTACACAATCTGTGTAGCACTGTGACTACAGGTCATGCTCACTTTTGCTACTGCGCACCCTGAGTTCAAGTGACTGCATGGCTGTTACTGGATTATGTAATTTGATTATATGTTGTTTGTGTTCATTTCTATTAGTATCATATTAGTATTGGTTTTCTTGGTATATCCGTAAGTTCGTTTGAATACTGAAGGTAAGTTAAACAGTTTTGTTCATCTCTTTCATGACTGTAAATTTTTATTGATATTTCCATAGTGTTTAAGTTATATTTTATATTCCAGGAAATAGATAATTGGTTGAAGAGCAGTATGGTAAAACATTTTGAGAACCATTGAGAGTTATCTGGAGAAGATGACCTTATTTGGTGTCAAAACATGAATAAAGACTCCAGTACTCAAGACACAAAAATATCCAGCCAAGTACTGAAAGTACGGATTTATAAGTACTTCTGTTGATAATGTTGATAAACCTTTATGCATCAGTTGTTATGAAGTATTATTGAATGAAGCCGGCAAAGCTTAAGTGTCACCTTCAGTCAAAGCATAAACAATATGTTGGTAAGTTGATTGTTTTTTTTCCAAATGAAATTGAAAGAATTGGAAGCAAATCAAAAAATTATAAGAAAAAAACGCAACTAGTGCAATGAGCAAGCCGTTACTGCATCATATGAAGTATCTCTTCTAATTGTGAAGTCAGGAAAACCCCATACAATTGCCTAAAATTTAATTTTACCTGCCACAAAAATAATGGTTAAGCGAATGGTGGGGAATAAAGCTGCCAAAGATTTACAGTTAATTTCGTTATCAGATACTACAATTTGTGATCGAATCAGAGAAAGGTTAACAATATTTTACATCAACTGATTAGATGCGTACAAAAGAGTCAGTACTTTTCATTACAACTTGATGAAAGCACTGATATTTGGAACAATGCTACTTTGCTTGCTTGCTTTCATTCGATATGAATTCCATGGTAAATTTAACAAAGATTTCTTATTTTGCAAGTCTCTTCCCACTCGCACTACTGGGGAAACACTTTTCACTTACTTAAATGATTTTATAAAAATGAATGCACTAAGTTGGTCTAAATGTCTTGGAATTTGCACTGATGGCACTCCTGCTATGACTGGAACAATAAAAGGTATGAACAATTTGATTAAAAAGGAAGCACCAAATGCAATCTGGACACATTGTTGCATCCATTGTGAATCACTTGCTGCCCAAAAAATGCCAACTGATTTAAAAACAACATTTGATGAAGCAGTACCTATAACAAATTTTATTAAGGCTCACCAGCTAAATAATAGGATTTTTCAAGTTTTGTGTGCCGAATTGAGAAGCTATCATAAACAATTACTTTTACATACTGAAGTTCATTGGTTGTCTCATGGCAAGGTTTTGAATAGCTTTTTTGAACTTCATGATGAAGTAAGAGCCTTTTTAATTGAGAAAAAAGTTTCCCTTTAAGAGAATATTTATTTTTTTTCTTGGCCAGTAAAGACTGCATATTTCGCTGATATTTTCTGCTACAACAAATTAAATTTAAGTCTTCAAGGAGCTACTGTAGACAATTTTAATGTTAAAAATAAAATAGAAGCTATAATAGAAAATGTAATTATGGGAGAATTGAGTGAAAAGGAATGTCTTCGATTCATTTTCAACTTTATCTGACTTTTTACAAAGTCCCGAAAAAAAAGTAGATCCAAAAATAGTTGAATTGTTTATTGAACACTTGAGAAGTTTAAAAGAAACCTTTAGACTTTATTTTCCTCCACCACAATGTAGTAAATCTGGATCGGAGATCCATTCAGTTGAGAAAAAGATAAAATCAATGATTTAATAATCCCAGAACAAGATGAATTGGCATCGCTGTTGTGTGATGGCCCTTTAAAAATTGTTTTTAAACAAAACAGTCTTTCTGACTTTTGGTTGTTAGTAAGAAACATTTATCCAAGATAAGCAGAAAAAGCTCTCCAGAAATTATTTCCATTTTTTCCCTGCATATCTGTGCGAACGAGCCTTTTCCACGTTACCTTGCCTAAAAAATCAACAGCAAAATAGACTGAATGTTGAGCATGATTGAAGAATGAACCTGTCAAATATTGAGCCTGATATTTCAGACTTGGTGGAAAAGAAACATCATCATTCATCACACTATCTAAATACAAATAAATAATTATTGTTTACATTTTTTAATTACAGTGTTTTTGATTTATAATTTGTTTAATTTATAATTCATTAAAAATAAAACTATTTTTTAAAATTCAAATGTTGCTTTATTAAATTTATATTAATTATTAATTAATATCTGTCTAAAACACATTACAAACTATATGGGCCCACCAAAATATTTCCTTTATAAAAGGGGTCCTCCAGCTTGCCAGATTTTGAAACTACTGCTTTAGGCAATAACATTCGCACATTGTCTGTCTACGGGATGTGCACTTTTATGGTAGAGAAAAAAGTTTTGTAAACAAGGCTGTGTGGTTGGTGTAGTCTCATCCTTGACTCAGAGGATGAGACGAGTTTTTGCATAAGTAGAAAGGAGTGCATAATTTCACATGAAAAAGGTGGTGTCTACAAGAAAGGGAAGACGTTTGTAAAGGTGCAGTAGAAGGCTACCAGTTTACTCTAGTAGGTCTATCCCTGGGATTCAAAAATGCCCACACTAAATGTACACTGTTCTGAGTGAACAGACAACACAGACATAACTCACACCTTCTTTATCCTAATGTTAGTTTTCCTACTCATATTCTTGCAGCTTTAAATATTGACAGGGATTCATAAAGGCTACCACAATGTGTAGACTACATATACAGTTAGTGTAATCCTTCTGAGTAAGAAGCGCAAAAAATGTGATAAGAATGTTCTTGAATAAATATTGTGTACACTTAGAGTAGGCTTTATTGAGTCTGGCCCTTTGTCTACCTCTGGTAACAAATTTAAGGTGATCTGAGTAATATGTTTGTGTTGAGGAATGGGTGACATTCCATGAGGGCATGGCAATATGAATAAGAAGCTGGTATTTTGTTTTGGGAGGAAACAAGGTTCAATGAGGGCTACAGAGTTATGTTTTAGCTACTGATAAATATCTGCCTAGATATTTGACGGGTATGGGTATGGAGAACTCGGTCAAATTTTTCATATATTTGCCTGGAAATGGCTGTGCATATACTTCAAGTAACTTCATAGCTCTCAACCTTCCATCTCCAAAATGAGGAACACTAGCCTTCATAATGTGGAACAGATGGGCAAAATGTGGAACACATACTAATTGCTTGCTAATAACTTCAACCAGGAAGGTCATAGGATGGTTAAAGTATGCTGTTCTTTTTAATAAAAAAGATATTCTAATGAATTAATATGATTTTTTCCATTTGCTATGAATATCGGTTAAAAAAATTCATAACACTGAATGTGTGACGGACCCTTTCAGTTTGTCAGTGTGGAACACTGAGGAACATGAACTTTTTAAGACCTCAAATGAGGTACATTCTTCGTAATGAGGTTCACTTGAGAGGTATGAATAGCTTGTTCAGAATGAACCCAGGGCGGCTTCCATTTGTTACAGATGTTCAGATGAGTTCTAAATAGTTGGATACGTGTTTTTAAAATTATATTCAAGATGGCTGTCCAGAAACTGCAAAATCATGTGGTCTAAAAGAATTGGATTAAACCCATGACTATACCTGATTTCAATTTAGCCTAAAAGGGGTTGACAACACATCAATTATCCTAGTTGTCTCCCATTTATATTTGTGGGCAAGAAGGCAATAAGGAGGACATGAAAATGTAGAATGTCTCCCCTGGGGAGGAAAAAAAACAAAACAAAAGGAAAATAAAGTAAAGCTAGATTTCCCACTGTGTGATTCCTTAAACCTCTTGTATTAGAGGTAATATGGGATGTATGCATATGACCCTTTAAGGACATCAGGTGTTTCAGCTGTATGGCATTTCTGAATGTCTATGACTTTTTTCTTTTTAAGTCTGTTTATTGACAAATTCAGGTCAATAAAGCCAAACCCGTGTAGACTTAAAAAGAAAAAAAAGTCATGAACATTCAGAACTGCCATGTAGCTGAAACACCTGATGTGCTTAAAGGGTCATTTGCATGTATTTCATGTTGCCTCTAATACAAGAGGTTTAAGGAATCACACAGTAGAAGTCTAGCTTTGCTATATTTTCCTTTTGGGTTTTACTGATTGTTTTTTCTGTGTGACCTTTGTACTCATTGTTTTAGCCCCCTGGGGAGGAAAGAAAAACTTAGAAACAAATGGATTCTGGCCATAATGAATGAGTACTGAGGAGAGACCTTAACCTAGAAGTAGAAGTATAATAAGGTTCTTGAAGCTTCCATGGTATTTGGAGGTATTTAGCCCCACTGTGACCTGTGCTATACATGTGTGTCAGCCATTTGTAAAAGGTGCAACCTGTGTATCATTGCTGTCATATACATCATAAAAGATTAAAGGTGTGTACACATGTTTGTTTAATTTTATTTAACTTGTGTCTTTTGTTGTTCACACTGAAATTAACAATTAGCAGAGCCAAAAAATACTCTGTTATAAAGACTGGAAATCCTCTAGGATAGGTCTTTTTAAACAGGAATTTTGGGGTGAGGGTTTATTTGCCACCTTAAATAATAAACCCTCACCCCAACATTCCTGTTATACAAAGACCTATTCTCAAAGATTTCCAGCCTTTGTAACTGGGTACATTTTGGCTCTGTTCCTTTTTTGAATTTCAGTGAGAACAACAGCAAGGCACAAGCTAACTATACACTGTTTTGTTTTATTTTAATCTCTTATGATGCATCACTGATAAACAGGTAACACCTCTTAACAAAAGTCTGAGATACATGTATGCTGTAGTTTTAAACTGTGTTAGTGCTTTTTTATTGTTGGTGGAGCTTTGTTTGTAGTTATGTTTCACTTGTTAAATTTTTATGATCAAAATGTTACACCACATATATTTTACAATGTGGAGTTACAGCTGTTATATGAAGTTTGGAAACATTAATAAGAAATGTTTAAAAAAGTTGTGCTGTTGTAAAGTTGAAGAGTGTATACTTTATTTTGTGTCAAATATAAAGTATACATGTTTGTAGATTTGTTATGAAAGTTTTGTCAATAAGATGATACCGAAATTTGAAAAAATGCTGGGTAGTCATTGAATTAAACATGGGTGACTGTAGCCAATGAACTAATTGTAAACTTCATGCAAAATATAAATAGAGATATAAACATTGCTAAATCCAAAAGAATGCACTTGGCTCCACTGCTAAACAGTATTTTGAGATCCTACAGGACACTTGTTTACCATATTGCTTGAATTACACCAGTCTGCTGTTTTGACATAGCATAAGCACCATTTACCCAGTGTAAACCAGAATAAAGGACAGGTTGGATGGAGTGAGAACATGCAGAAACAGACAAAAGAAGAACAACGTAGAAGATGTATGAAAGAAGAAATGAAATGACCACTCATTTTTCAGAAAGGACAGATGCTTGAGTACATACCACTTAAATTAACTAAAAGGGCCAGTGCAGTGAACACAGTAATAAGCAACATATACTGTTGCCAGTCCAGGAGATATAGACCCTTTCTCTTAACAACTTTTTTGATCAAAATACTGTTATGGAAAATGTACTGAACTTGCCTTCAGTCTGTCTACTTTTTAGTGAAACGTTTCTTTAGCCTAACAGTACCATATAAGGATTTCAAACTTTGTAAAGATGTTTAGATGTTTGTTTTAGGTACTTGCTTACATTTTAAAAGTGTGCTTTTTATATATATAAAAAAAAGAGAGAAAGAGAGAGATGCAAATTTAGATAAAATTGTCAGTGATAGAAAACTGAAAACTTTTTGTTCCAATTGATATTCCAACAACTGCTGTATTTGAAAATACACTTTAAGCATGCAGAAAGAGTTTCTTTTAATTTTATCTATGTAACAATGAAATGCATGAACAAAGTTACAAAAATTTAAAGACTGATAAAGAGAGAGGGGGAGGATTTGGCATAGTTCTTTAGAACAAAAAAGACTATAGAAATAAATGGACACTGCAGCTTTCTGATCATACTACTTATATTCAATTGAAAGAGATATTTCACTTTCACTTTTATCAGGGGAAAACAATTTTTAAATCAGGATGTTGCTGTATTACTGAACAACAGTATGCATACTTGCCTGCTAAAATAGCATAAAACTGTACCAAATGTTAGTAAAAAGAAATATATAAAACTTAAATATTGCAACAGACATAATACGTATTTATCTTCTTTAGGTCAGGAATGGCAGCCATTAATTTATTTTATGGATGTGAATTTGAGGGTTACAACAGAGATTGCTGCAGGCAATCGTAGCAAAACACTTTGCTCAAGATGTTATTAGTGTAAATGTTAGCTCTTTGTGTGTAATGTTAGCTCTTTGTGTGTAAATGTTAGCTCTTTGTGTGTAATGTTACCTCTTTGTGTAATTTCTTTTTTCCCACAAAAGAGTAAAAATCATTTGAGCACTGGATAATAATACATGAAACCGGTTTTACTGTGGTATTAATACCTGTTAAATGTTTGAGGTAGCACTGGCTATAAACATCATGAATTTTTGAGAGGAGTACTGCGTGTGGAACAGTAATAGATGTCATGATGACATTCACAATGATATTTTCACGGTGCAGTGTTATGGTGTCGAAAGACACTGTGTAAGAGAGTTACCTGCTTTGTTAAATATCTAGTTTTCATCCAACTGTGATCTGAAATCTTCAGTGAAATGTGGCTCATTTAGTGGTTTATTCATTCTGGATAACATTCCGTTATCCAGGTCAGGATTTTGGAAAGCTAGAGCCTAGCCTAACAAACAGTGGATAAAAGGTAGCAACCAGTGCTGGACTGGATGTTAGTACATCATAGGGCACATACCCGCTTGTTTGTGTGTCAAACACACACACACACATGGGCAATTTGGAACTTTTCCATTTCACTTTTTTGCATATCTCTGAGATGTGGATAGCAAACATGAACATGGGGTGGGCAATGGCAGCTCCACACAGAAATCATCCAAATCGGGAGCCAAACCAGAGAGCAAAGTGCTGAGAGACAGGAACAGATGCACCACTGTGCTGTACTGGTTAACTTTTGCTTCGTGGATATTCTGATAAAGTGATCTGTTTATGAATCATCCATACATCAAAGGGAGTGAATTATAAATTACTGGTTAGGTGAACATGCACCTTACATAGGAAAAGAATATACTAAAAGTATCTTTCTAAATGTTTGTGTATTTTTGATGACCAGGAATATGCAAGTAGGATGAGCCTGTTTGCAATGGATCTCCAGGGAGAAAAACTTGCAACACATTTAAAGTTTGAAAAGCAAACAGTAGAATATGCAGAAATTGAAATACAAAAAAAAAATAAATAAATAAATAGAATATGTTATACAAAGTAGTACTGTAAAAGGAGAAAAACGGGAAACTGCTTCAAGCAGAATGTGTCACATAAAGTAGTTCATTTGAAGAATATGTTCTGCTGAGTAAAAGTAATGATAAAATGGAATCACATTTTGTAGGCTGTGGCAGGAGGTTTGGTTAGTTCATTACAGAGTCTAAGAAAGCAGTAAAACTGAGTAGGCTGTACCAAAAACAGTGTTAATGTTAGGAGTACTGTTATGTGATACCCAAATAGTAAGTGAATACTGTAGTAATCTTTCAGGAGAGAAGGGAGAAGTATGCTGATGGACATGGCAGATCTGTAAAAATCAGTATAGATAGCAAGTATTAGATTTGTGATGGGGGGTAAGGAGAAGAAAGGACAGTGTGTGATAAGGTTAGCAAAAGGCAGGCAAAGAGGCTGGTATGTGTTTGGGGTGTAGCAAAGGATAGACAATGATGAATGCATTAGGTGAGTAAAAGGAGTGCCGAGGTAGGTTATTAAAAGTCTTTTGTTTGAAAGTGTGAATAAGTGGGATTGTGGCAAGTTGCAGGGGCTAAGAGTTAAATAAAAGAAGTAGAAAATATAAAACTGACAATAGGGCATGCATTCAGAATTAAGTCACTTAGAATGCATTTGTGCGAAATTTTGAAAATTCTTCTTTCTTTGCCCAGGATTTGGGGACTTGAAGATCTCTTAAATCTAATGGATTTATAGTTTGAGAGCCATATAAAGACCAGGTCTAAATGATTGTTTGAACCATAGGCACTCATACTTGGGGAAAATGTATTTGGAATTCTGAGTAGTTGTGTAAAAACTTGTTAGAATTATGGTTATATGTCCAGAATGTTGTTATTATTATTATTATTATTATTATTATTATTATTATTATTATTATTATTTTATATTTATTTGTCTATTTTATTTATTTAAACAAGTATATATCATCATTCTGGGAAGTTTTGTTTAAAGAGTTGAACTGCAATCATTTCTGTTTGAATGTAAAATTTAATATTTTAAACAGGGATGATTTTAGATTAGTTAGAGACAAGTGTGAGCATTGAGGAGGGTTCCCCCCTCACTGATCCTGTGTCAAAATTCCTTTATATAACCAGGAGTCTGGGTGTTTGGTGAACCATTGTTGGCTTGCTGTTGAAAGATGGTTAGTTGATAACTGTTTTTTTTTTTTTTTCACTGCTAACCACAATAGTTCTGTATGTGCATCCCTCTGATATTGTCTGTCCACAGATAAGGTCAGTGGTATTATTTTTCGTACATGCACACACTCTGGCATTGCCTCTGACAAGCCTGGTTTATCACAACATACACACAAGCAGTAAGAGTAGCAAGGTTAGCTGGCAGCCTCAGCAGTTCCCCTTACTGGCTACTCCTCTTAAACTTGAGTAGCAACAAGAAGAAAGCTCCTCAGCACTACTGTAACTTTACCAAATTTGCTTCAACTGTAGGCACCTTGCTACAGTTACTGCAGAAAACTAAGTTTCAGCTGTAACCGCAAATGCAGTTTCATCATTCACATTTATTTATGAGGCCACAATATCCTTACAGCTTCGTAAATTGATACCAGCACAGTACATTTGGTCCACTGGCAGCTGCTGATCACACTCCCTAACAACTGGTGCAAGGGACAGCCAGCCCCTTCACCCTGCCTTAGTTACAGATCTGCACCCACATGTTTGTATATGCAAATACATACACACACATCTATCCACCCAAACCATTCACTCACACTCTCTTTTTCTCAATGTACATATTTTCCAACAGACAAACTGAAGGAATAACATTTCACCTCTGGCATGTTTATAAGGTGTTGGGGGAAACCAGAGAAACTAGGAAAAAAAAAAAACAACAACACAGAGACGATCAGGACATGAAGGCTCCACAGAGAAGAAACTACAGCCAAGAACTCAACCCGAGAACCAAACATCTGTTCCAGTGATGAGTTGCTTTCACACTTCATTTTGCCCAAACCACCAAAACCAGCCAGTTGTTGTATACAGTAATGATGACTGACTGTGCTGAAAGAAATTACGTCCAACTTGTTGCTCTTGGATACGCTGTGACCTCCCCAAGAAACACACATACCCACACACATGCATGCCCATAAGTCATAGCAGTTATTTTTTTACTCTGATTTTAGCAAATGTAACATAATGTGTGACATTGCACCTGCTAAGCCAGTTCAGCGATCTGCTCAGACAGAAGTAAGTGTAGGTCATTTTTTAGAGATGACCACTGCACCTGTCATTTGCAAATACTTTTGTGAGCACTTCAGATCATTACTGTGACCATTTTTTAAATCAGAATGTATTCCAGTTGCTAAAGATAAATATACACTAGACCTGAAATGTCAGATGAATGATTGTTTAACTTGACCAAATAACAGAAGGGTCAGCCATTTTCTTTTAAATTGATTAAATGTCAAGTGGGTCACATATTTTCTTCCACTTACAGTCCCTAAAGTCAGCAGTTACAGCCATTTTGACTGTGTACATCTCAGACATCTAATATTGGCAAAGAAATTTGCTGCACTAATGTATTTCAACTTTGTTTCACAAAACCACAGGATAGCCACAATAAAGTATTTCCACTTAGGTCACACAGATGTATACTAATCCTGCAAGCCTCCGCTTAATGACTTTTTAGCTTGAGTAAGAGACAACAGGGCAGTCATTTTTATGCACAGACATCCTACCGCTCCAAAAATAAAGCCACTTTGTTGATTGTGTAAAGTCCAATGTATTTCTGTGATAAAACATCCACATTAACTTATTTCAACTCTGCTGCACACAAACAGACAGTAGCCACAGTAAAGTATGTCATCTTGTTTCCCACCAATACACGTCCTGCAAAGACAGATTAAGCTTTGTTTAACTCAGCAAGCAACAACAGGGTCATCTCTTTCTTTCATCCGTACACACATCATTCTTACCTAGAAAGTTATAGCCACTTTACCTGTGTACAGGGCCAACCTTAACAGTAGCGGAGCCTAGTGTGGACCATTTTTGGTGGAGCCTGTCATCTACCAGCACACATCTCACTCCACCTGGGATTTTGAGCATAAGACTATTTCAGATTACTTATTAGAAATGTAAGCTATTGCTGTGTCTTAAAATATGATAATATATTTATTTATTAGCTTGTGTTTTGTCATAAGGCATGTTAAAACTGTAGTAAGCTTCAGGATTTTGGATTATACTCCAGTCCAACATGTTATGTTGTTACTTTCAGGGTTTGCTTAACTCACTCATGTACACAGTAAGGGGGCTTGTTTGAAGGGCCAGTGATGTCCTCTGTCTTACCAGGACACATGGACAAACTCTGTAGTACTGCTTGGATCTCCTGAACCTGGGTAGGAAACAGCTGTACACCTCTCTTTTTCTCCTCACAGTTTATTTTATTGTATTTTATGTTTTTTTCTGCCTCCTTTCCTGTCTTCTCCTTATTTGACTCATGCCTTATTCTCCTTCACTTTCCTTGCTGAACAATTGCACACACTGCAAATACTTTTTGTATGTTATTTTCTCCATTGAAACAATATACTGTATGATATTGCAGTGTGCAGGTACTTTTCTTACCTGTTTTACTACATATTTTACTGAATAAATTATTTTATTACATCTACTTATGACTGTATTTATTTATGCTACATACCATCCTGACATGTACATTCCTGTATTGTTTTTTGGTTGTTTTCTACTGTGTTACAGTTTTAACACATTTGGTAAAGTAAATCATTTTTCTGTTCTCTGCCTTCCACCACTTTGCATGTGCACCTCATATTTCACTTCAGAGAACAGTGATGATTTTGCTTCCATCTCTGACTGCATCAAGCATTTCTCTGCTATATTGCTGAATTGGTAACATTCTGTCACAAGTCTTAGTGATCAGAGGTTGCCTCACATCAGAGTATATGCATTTTTTATGCTTACTATTATTTATTTTCATGCTGTCTGAGACTGACTATTCTACAGTCATTTGTTGTAACATTATTCATTAATAACCATTCATTAACACCATAATACAAATAGAAACAAAAACAATAAAATGTGCCCATACTACAAAGAGAAGCACAAAAATGTGCCTCTCTGTCAGTCTTCAAGTAAACATGGTTTTATCTTCTGATACAGAAACTGAAGAAGTACACAAAACCAAATGGTTAGTAAAAACAGTTTTGGGTTGAAAAACTCCATTGAACACTCTGCAACAACAAGTGACTACTATGGGAGGATGAGTAGCTAACATTGTAAACCATACAAGAGGCACAAAGCTGCAGTTACTGATACTGAACTTGTATGTACAGTAGGAGGAAGACAAGAGTAGGAAAATGCTTTGCACTTTGCTGTAGTGTCTCTTAGGCAAATCACTGGGTCATGTAAGGCATAATGACTCTGTCATAATCTAGTGCAGGGCCTTATTGGACCAAATTGGTCCAATTGACTTAAGACTGGCCCTGATTGTTTAGACCTTAGATATGTGATTGTAATAAAACTACTGGTCACAGTAATGCATTTCAGCTTTGTTTCACACAAACACACATTACCTTACCAAGCCCAGGCCAAAATAAAATCTTGCCTGCTTTGTCTTTCTCAGGCTTACAATTTGCAGGATCACAAAAGCATATCCCAGTACTTGGGTCTGAAACCATGGCTACAGGGCAACCTATTTAAATTTAAGAAATACTTGCACTGATATTCCTAAAGTCACCACATCTCAGGCTGCTAGACAAAAAGACAGTTTATTATAATTGACTTTTACTCTCTTCTGACTGACTGCTCACTTCTTGCTATAGTAAAATTGTTTTTTTTTTCCCCAATAACAGTTCAATTTTATTTTCTGACAACCAGGGACTCCAGAAGGGTCAGGGCCCTGGGAATTTGCCTGGTATTTGTATATGATAAAATATAAGAACAGTCTGCTTTTAGTGATGACATAATTGTTAAAATGTCCTGCTGGGTTGTATTTGGATTTTTGAGCATGAATGGATATGGGTGAGATTTGTGAAAGTCCTGTGCTTTAGGATGAATTTGGTTGATTTGATGTGCCATTTATTTTGTTTAAAATTCACATATGTTTTATGTAAGCCACTGTTGCTATTTTTTCTTTCATAAAAATATTTTTTGCTTCCTTTACATCTCCAGGACCATGTGTTTTTTTCTTGTTTGGCATTTGATGTGGCGGGTCACAAAAACTTAATAGTCAATTTTATACAAACAGCATTCTTGGGTACCAGCATGGGTAAGGTGTTAGATAAACACAATGAATATAGTGAGTAACTCAACAATAATCATTGACTGGATCTGGGTAATGCTGGATTTACTAACAGATGGTGTGGATATAAACAGTACCCATACACAGGAGTGGATTTTTGCTATTACTAAAAACAAGAAATTGCTTACTTTTTAAAGTAATAGCATTGTATTTGCAAACTTCTTCTTTACATTGATTGTTCCTGCAGTGTTTCACATGCAGGGAGGACCTTAATGCTCTGAACATTCATAGGATGTACTTTCTGTACTTTTATACTACATTAGAATCGCTGCAGTTTGTGCCACATTTTTCATTTAAGAACTCAAATGTGCATGCGTCCTGCTGTTTGGAAATTTGGATGCTTATGGACCTCTTAAGTCTCAGGGGTGAGGTTTATTTTATAAATAGTTTGGCTTCATATTGTGTGTTTTTATTTATTTATTTATTTTTTGCTGTGTCTTTTTGGAGGGGGGTGGAAGCTTGTTTTCCTGCCTATTGATACATGTCTGTCTTTGTTTTCTTCACTTAGCAGAGCAGAGAACATAGCAGGCATAGCTTTTATTTTTAGGTGCTACAGGTGGCCAGATTCATTGCTGTGGGTAATGTTGAATTTATGTTGGGCATGCTGATTGCTTCCTTTAACTAACATGCCCAGTTTTTGTATGTTCGTTAGTTTCCATTGTATAAGAGTATATGGAGCCCATAACCATGAGATAAAGAGGTACCTCTGGTGCCAGTACTGTTTGTCCTTCCTTTTCTCTGTGCATGTAGGTGACACTGTGGAAGGTTTTGAAAGGAAATGGGTGTATTTTCTTGTTGACATGAACAATGCAGAAAGGCTGATGCACAAACAAGCATAGAAATGATGAGAAGGGACTTGACAAGAATGAAAAGTAGTTGAAACAAGATGGCTTAAAAGTGATGCAGAGTATTGTGTTTGAAATTCAAAAACCTAAAAATAATGGGAACAGTGTCCGATATAAGGCAGTGATAACAACTGCAAAGCTTGAAGGGTAGCTGGGGATGTTCATCATGTTTCACTGTTGCAATCATGACTGTAGGGTTCTCTCCTGCCGGCAGGCAGTCCTCGGTCGGCCAGAATCCCAAAGTCTGGGTCCAGCGTCGGCTGTTCAGCCATGCTCCCTGACGTCAGAGCGCCAGGAGTACAAAGCTGACAGCCGACGCCATGTTCTCCAGTCTTTCTTGCCGTGCGGTGATAGCAGTTCGCAAGTGCCGGTCGGCTGACTCCTGACAATTTTTTCTGAACAAACTTCAGTCCGAAGACTTTCTTCTCCTACTCAAGGCTAAGTACCCCGTTGGGGAAACTTTTTTCTTGCTCCAGTCCAATGTCAGAAAAAGTTAATAATTGTATTTCATGTAGGAAGCAAATACCTCATAAGGATTTTCATTCTTACAGTATTCCTTGCTTAGGCCCTGACCATGACGTAGCTAGTTGTCGGTTTTGTGCTAGATTCAATCAACGTACAATTAAACGAAGGTACGATTGTGCATTTCATTATTTCGGTAGGCGTTTTAATTACAAAATGTCGTCTGATACGGTTCCGGCTACCGTTCACAAACTACGCAAGGTCAAAGACAGGCCTCCGAGGTCCAAATCAGACAATATCGTTCAAGCAGAGCCAGCTTCAGGTTCGGCCGTCGTCAGTGAGGTGCTTTTGCAGCCCCTGTCGTCGGCCATTTCGGAACCGATGGCCGAAACGGACTCCCACGAGGAGCCAACTAGGCCTTTGAATATTTCTGTTGCAGGACCTTTGGACAATGCTCCTTCGGATGGGTCCGGAGCCGCTGTGCAGGTACCGGCTTCCGAAGGGGTTTTCAGGCCTACTCAGCTTCTAATAAAGGCAAAGCCAAAGACAAAGGCAAAGACTCCTTCCAAATCAAAGACTGCAACACAGGCCTCTTCTGATCCAGCTCCCAAGTCACAGAAACAGTTACTTAAGATGGCGGAGGACTTACTTCCTATGATTAGGGGTTCACATCCCCCTCCATATAAAAGGCCAAGGCAGGAAGTTTATTATGACTCCTCTGATCAGGCTTCTGTTTCTTCAGTTTCTTCTTCTGACCAAGAATATTCTTTCCCTCCTTATGAGGATTCTGATGCTGAGGAATCCATTCCTTCAGTTTCTCCCCCTGAGGACTTCTCTTTTGGGGAAACTTTGCATGAAATGAGGGAACATTTCCACTGGGAAGGACAGGAGTATTCGGAATCTAAGAAAAGACTAAGGGATTTTCTTCTTCTTCCCCAACACAGACCCCCTGGCTATTCCTCCTATTTTGGATATTGTGGATGATGCTTTTTCGGAGGCTAACTTAACCCCTGACTCTTTTCCTCCAGCTCCTGTTAAGCCTGACAGATATTACAGGGTTCCTGATTCCCACCAGTTTTTATACAAGAACCCTACTGCTGACCCTGAAACCATTTCTCAGGGTCCTAAGGGAGTTAAGGCCGCTTCTGCTAAAAACCCCATTCCTACTGAGAAGGATTCCAGATCTTTAGAAAGATGGGGCAAAAAAGTGTACACTTCTGCTACTTTATCTATTAGGGCTTTAAACTGTCAGTTTCATATGCTGAAATACCAGCAATTTCTCCTGTCTGTTTTAAAACAAAAGCTAACTTCCTTTTCCACCTGTGCAGATGATAAGGAATTACATGACTTAATGCATGCCACTGAACAAGTTGTGAAGCATGGTTTACACTGTGGATTTGATGCCTTGGAGGCTTCTTGTAGGGCTGCTGCCTCTGGCACAGTAATTAGAAGGCATGCATGGTTAAAGGAACAAAATTTGCCAGATCAAGTAAAAGCTAAATTGTTGGATGCTCCTGTTCAGCATAATGTTTTGTTTGGATCTAAAGCTGAAGAGGTGATCAAAAAGATGGAGGACAAGGCAAAATCCATGCAAACAGTTAAATATTTCTTACAAGTACAGCCACCCAGATTTAGTAGGAATTGGCCTACTAAAAATTGGTCCTTTCCCAATTCAGACAGGCCTCAGAGGGGTAGATACAGACGCTCCCGAGGAAGGCCTCAAACACAAGCCTCTTATAGACCAAGACAGTGGACTGCTTCCACCCCTAGGGGAGGAGAGGACAGGTCGCAAGCGCATAGGAAACAGACTCAATGACTCCCTCTGTTGGGCTGCAGGAACTTCTTGCCTGGAAGCCCCTCTCGGAGGAAAACTTTCTCTTTTTCACCAAAATTGGACTCCTATAACCCAAGACAAGTGGGTTCTGGATGTGGTTTCAAGAGGTTACAAATTCCATTTTCATACCCTACCAAGGCCATGCGGATGGCCAGATCTTCCAAAACATCAATGGACAGAGGCCTTAAACCAGGTGGAAGCTCTCTTGGCTGTGAAAGCCATAGAACTAGTTCCACTTTCAGAGATGGGACAAGGTTTTTACTCAAGGCTCTTTCTAGTCCCCAGGAAGCAAAATTCATGGAGGCCCATTCTGGATCTGTCAGTCTTGAACACTTTTCTAGAGATACCAAAATTCAAGATGCTTACTCTACAGCAGCTACTTCCAATGCTGACCAAAAATGCATGGATGGTAAGTTTAGATTTAAAGGATGCATATTTACATATTCCCATCAGGCAGGACCGCAGAAGATACCTCAGGTTCAAGGCCGGATCGAGGCACTTTCAATTCTCTGCGCTGCCCTTTGGATTGTCTACTGCACCCAGGGTCTTCACCAAATGCCTGGCTCCAGTAGTAGCTTATTGCAGACTCAAGGGAATTCAAATTTACCCTTATCTGGACGACTGTCTTATTCAGGCAGACAGCAAGGATGTCTTACTCCAGCCTCTACAGTTTGTTCAGAATCTTCTCAAGTTCCTGGGATTCACTGTAAACAGAAAAAAGTCAAATTTGACTCCCTCACAACAGATAATTTTTCTGGGCGCTTCTCTAAACACAACAACCCAGCTGGCATTTCTGACATACGAAAAACAGTTACAGCTGGCTTCAACTTTCAAAACCTTGGCAACTTTAACTCAGCTATCTGCAAGGAGATTCCTGCAGGCTTTGGGTTACATGGCTTCCTGCATCCTTCTCATACCATATGCAAGACTACATATGAGGAAAATACAGTGGTACCTAAAAAGTGTATGGTCTCAGCATTGCCACAGTTTAGACATACTGATCTCCGTCCTGCCTTGTCTTCAAAAGGAATTCCTTTGGTGGTCCAAGGCATGTACTCTAAACAAAGGAAAACCCTTCTGCCTGCCTCCTGCCTCTCCGATACTAACCACGGATGCCTCAGATTATGCCTGGGGAGCCCATTTTCAGGGCAACCGTCTGCAAGGCCTTTGGACAAAGGATCAGAAGCACCTGCAAATCAATTTAAAGGAAATGTTAGCCGTTCAGAAAGCCCTATTGGCCTTCAGGAATTTTCTACAACCAGGACAACTACTGATACGGACAGACAACACCACAGTTATGTGGTACATAAACAAGCAAGGGGGATCTCATTCCTACCCCCTTTGCGGTCTAGCCATGGATCTGTGGAACGCAGCTCTAGCTTGCAATCTGGACCTTCAAGCTCAGTTTCTACCAGGGAAGCAAAACTTCCTGGCAGACAGTCTGAGCAGAAACCTTTCGGACCCACACGAGTGGATGCTGGACACCGAAATATTCAAGATGATAACAGCAGTCTGGGGATGTCCTCACATAGACCTCTTTGCATCCCACCTCAATCATCAACTACAGATTTTTTGCACCAGGACTTTCCACGAACTAGCTTGGAAAGTGGATGCACTATCATTCAGTTGGAGAAACCTCTCGGGATATGCCTTTCCGCCTCTTCCTCTTCTTCCACGGGTATTATTAAAGATCAAACAAGACAAGCCCAAGATGATAATCTTGCTGGCCCCAAATTGGCCTCGACAGTTTTGGTACCCAACTCTGAAAAACCTTTGTCTGGAGCCCCCTTGGATTTTACCACAGACTCCGAACCTTCTGTCCCAACACCAGGGTCAGGTTCTACACTCCCATGTCAGAACACTCAGCCTGGCGGCCTGGTTAATCCAAGGTCTTTGATTCATTCTCTCCTACCCAAGCAGGTTATGGATGTTATTTTAGAAGCCAGACGTCCTAGCACTAGAAAATCTTATGCAGGAAAATGGAAAATATTTTGTTCCTGGATGCAGGCTCAGGATTCTGATCCTCTTCTTCCTAACATTCCTTTGATTTTACTTTACCTGACAGACCTCTTACATAAGGGTCTCTCTTTCTCTTCCATTAAGATACATGCCTCTGCTATTTCTGCTCATTATAATACAGACCCTCCAATCTTTTCCCACCAGCTCATGAGACAGTTTCTCAGAGGAGCTAAGAACTTAAGGCCCCCTAGATCTCCCACCATTCCTGCTTGGGATCTCAACTATGTTTTGGAAAAGCTCACCTTACCTCCTTTTGAGCCTGCTTGCCACTTCTGACATCAAGTTTTTGTCTTGGAAAGCAGCCATCCTGTTAGCTCTGACCTCTGCCAGGAGAGTTTCAGAGTTGCAAGCTCTTATGGCTGTGGAACCTTATATTATTTTTCATCAAGACAGGGTGTCTTTAAGGACTAATCCTACTTTCATGCCTAAGGTGGTTTCCAAAGTGGCTTTAAATCAAACTATTCACTTGCCAACTTTTTTCCCCACTCCTCAAAATAAAGGGGAAAGGATCTTACATTCCTTGGATGTACACAGACAACTACGTTTTTACCTGGACAGAACCAAGGACATCAGGAAATCAGAGCAATTGTTTTTCTTATGCTTCAAGTTCCCAAGGTAAAGCCATTTCTAAACAGACCATTTCTAAATGGATTGCTCATGGAATCAGATTTTGCTATTCACACCATGGAAAGCAAATCCCAGGGAGTATAAGGACTCATTCCACCAGAGCTGCTGCCACTTCCGCTGCCTTCCTCAGGGGAGTTCCTACCAAAGACATTTTGAAAGCTGCAACTTGGGAGTTCAGTGCATACTTTTTCAAAGCACTACAATCTACCTCTCTACTCTAAGTCTAGGGCAGGCTTTGCTTCTGCAGTTTTGCAGGGCCTTTTAGCCACCCCTTCTTCTTTATGACCACCTCCCTTTCATTCTGCTTTGGGATTCTACCCTACAGTCATGACTGCAACAGTGAAACACGATGAACATAGTACAGTTGTGTACACTTACCATAAATGTAGATGTTCGAGTGTCTTCACTGTTGCAGTCTGTGTTTCCCTCCCTCCTGTCCCCTCTTATTTTTACTTTTGTGTGGTTCCTTTTTTCACCATTCTTCTGAGGTGTATTTGCAAAGGGTATGGGACCTTATTACTCCTGACATCTGGGGCAAGAAAAACTGGAGAACATGGTGTCGGCTGTCAGCTTTGTACTCCTGGCGCTCTGACGTCAGGGAGCATGGCTAAACAGCCGACGCCGGACCCAGACTTTAGGATTCTGGCCGATCGGGGACTGCCTGCCGGCAGGGGAGAACCCTACAGTCATGACTGCAACGGTGAAGACACTCGAACATCTACATTTATGGTAAGTGTACACAACTGTACTTTGTCACTGGCTAATCTAAATAAGAAAGCAGCAAAGATGGTTGGCTGGTTATCAAGATGCAAAGGAATCCTTCTGTCTCTTTTAGGTAGTTGGTAAGGCCACAGTGGCATTCTGTAGACCACATCTTTGTAGTGATGCGGATGGGGTGGAAGCAGTTCAAAAAAGATTGACAAAAATGGTGTATACTCTGCATTGGAAGCCATATAAAGTTAGATTAAAAGAGCTTAATATATGTGGCGATGAATAAAGAAGGCACACTGCGGGCAGGATAGAAAGTATAAGTGTTTTAAGGTCTGAATGAGTACCATCTTTTACAAAAATATATATGATAACAAGGGGATACAGTAGTAATATTAATTATTGACAACTGAGAGAAAACGCGAAGAATTGTTTTTCACAGAAAGGGTGGTGCATTATTGGAATAGATTTTTTATCCACCACTAAGGAAAATGGACAGACCACATGGGCAATGTCTGTGTTTACGGTCTATAGGAGTGCACTGTATCCTTATTCATTCCACATAAAATTGACACTAAGGTACCCAACAATGAGATTCCATCTGTCTTAGGATAAACAACCCACACAAGTGACTCAGAAGGTATGTATATGACATTTAGCAATATTTTTCATAATTTTATTTTTGCTGGCAGTTTCCTTGCCTAATAGATGTACTCCTGCTGTCCATTTCTGCCTCTTGCAGTGCTGCTCAATTCCCGCTGTGGCTGAGTGCTACACTGGGACATTTGCTGGTATTTCCTCTTAAGCCAAAGGCAGGTGTTATGAATGCTTTTGGAGACCATTGGAGAGATAAATTACTAAACCTAAACTGGAAACATTAGGGAAGTGATGCTTGACTTCATTCTTGTGGAAGCAGAATGAGCAAGTGATGCACAGGCTTTAGAGTCATATCCCTTAGAAGCAGATGCAAGTGTCTAAATACACCCACCTCCAAAATGTTTAAGAATTGGCTTAGCCACATTGCTTCTCATGCATGTTTTCTGGAGATGACAGTCCTCAGGTTGTCCATTCCATTGCACCCCTCCCCAGTCCCTTTTGGCTGCTAGAGAATGTGGAACTTCAGTGCCAAATTAGGGGTTTTGCTTTTGAGCTGGAGGACCAGTTTTGACAAGTAGATTAATATAGAGAATGATTATGTGGATTTTTTTTCCAGTTAAAATACGGTGTTAACTCACTTGGCATTTTCTTCAGTAATTATTACTTAAAGAGTTCACCCAGATGAGACTAATTTAATTTAATAACTAAAATAAAAATGTTCTTGCACATAAACCATAGTCCTCTTAATGATAAATCGCTCAGCAGGTTAGAAGGCATGCTTTGGGGTAGAAAATAGCACATCACAGTCAGGCCAGAGCAGCTGGGTACAAAAGTGAAAAAACAGATATGTATTTGTAGCATAAATATCACATGAGCATACAAGATTCTAAATTGGGAGGTTGGGCTTGTAACCTGAGAAGGCCAGGCTAAAAGAGTAGCTTTCTTCTTAGCAGTGACTTCTGCTTTGATCTACTGTGTTTGCAGTAGATAACAGCATTTTATAAATGAAGCATTCATTTCTCACAGCATTTGCCAAATCAGTAGTGATGTGGGCAAAGCAAGTTACATCTCCATTTAACAGTTAATGATTACAAACTAAGGTCACAAGTTATCAGGTGCAGGCCACCAGGAAGACAGAGGGCCTGGTTCAAAATGTTTCTTTCCTCTGTTTGGGTAATAGCAAGAAAGCAACCCAGCGGCAGTATTGGAATGCAGTTTCAGATGCACTTTTGAACAAATTAGACATTATTTATTGTAATAATTTAGTCTATTGATTTTAAATGAAAAGGAATTAATTGGATATGTAATACTTCTTTGCAAATTGGAGATTATTTTTTTTGCTAGTGATTTGCCCCGTTACTCCTCAATTAGGACAAAGTTTTTTTTACAAATGTAGGCAGACCATGCAGCACAAACTGGCACCTCACAGCTCTTTTTTTCTGTGGTTCTGAAAGCTGCATACTGCTTACCTTGGGGAATGCAGATGTAGTCTTTCTGTTGCTCAGTAGTACATTGTGATCAGTAACTTGCAAGTATTGCCCATCTCCTCCCATTTTAGAGACCAACTGTTCCTTAAAGTTGTCTTTGGAGTAAAGAGAATCACTACTACCTGCTCATAGTAGGTGGTATCATGATGCCAATTCTGTCCGTGAGTCATCAGAACATCAAAGTGCATTGAGTGGTAATCTGGGCATTTCTGTTGGTGATGTGCATGGCTGTTAGCTAAATAGCTGATTTTTATTTTTGACACAAATGAACCGTTTATGAAGTAGCTTGCCTTTTTGTATTTTAATTTTTGTTACTCTTTTTTCTTTTGTTCACTGTTTAACAAAGGGGAATTTATCCTGTTGTTGCTGAAAGACCCGTTGTTGTTGGGAGAAGGATACCCACCACAGTCTCATTTTACACTGTAGCTATGAACTGTAATAGCCTCTGTCTAGGTTCCCACCTCTTTAATGTATAAATTCTCTGATTTCTGTTTTCTCTAAAACCTTTGAAATGGTACTGATGTGGGAGACCGATACACTGTAAAATGCGGCACAGAATGTTTTACTGAGATCTCTACTAGGCTATTTTATTACCTGCTCCGGCTGAAAATAGAGATGTGCCTTGTATCATATGAAAACAGACACTTAGTGGTTAAGGTTTCTGCTTTACAGACTGAGTTCAGTTTTGACCTGGCTTGCACACTGTTTTTTCAGCTTGTGTGTAACTTCCATATTTATGAGGGTTTTCTGTGGGTATGCTGGTTAAATTAGCTAGTCCATACCTTGCAATGTCCTTGTGGCTTAGATTGTGGCTGAAATGTATTTTGAAGAAACAGTTTTATCTGATTAAGAAATAAATTAAAATAAATGCTGATGGCAGAAGACTTGTAGTCCTTTGAGTCCATCTGGGAATTGCAACCAACCTCAAATCAAATAAATTATATCATATTCATGATCTGTCCTAAGGTAGACTTGAAACAAAACTTTTGATGATTCATAATTCAGCCGCTCTATTCCCTTAAAGACTCTGGTAAAAGCAGTACTGATATTTTTTTCTTTATTTGTGTCATTTATAGAGAAGTAGTCCAAGTACAGTCTTAGTGTGATGTAAAATGGCAGGATTGCCTCACTATCTTTTTTGAAATGCACTCCAACATCCATTTGGCCTTTATATACTGCCCTTTCACCTTTGTATCACATGACCCAGTATAGCTGTTGCTATTGCTTCCACATTAGTTTTATCTTTTGCCCTGCTAAAAGTACCTTGGATTGAAGAGACCTGGATGCAAAGATAATATGATTAATATTGTTAGCGTTAAGATCATTCAGTTCCCTGAATTTTCCAAGACTGCAGAACTTAACTCTGTTGCCCCTGTAGTTCATAGCCTTTCTAGAGACCTCCTCCTTTACTGCCACAAAAGGACTTGCACTGACAACAATTGTCCCAGACTGCTTTTTGAGAGTTTATGGTAAAATTTGGAGTGTTGCTATTTTTTGTTAAGTTTTTAGCTAAAATCTGTTCTACTTTCCGTTGAGATTGCTCTGTTTAGTATTTTTAAACTCACAAACTTTTCCTTCTTTGATTTTTTTTAATACAGAACCTTCTAACTAATGGCATTCTAAAAGCAATGCCTATATGGAAAGAAAATTCCATCTGCAGATGTACAGCTCAGATGTGTGTTACAATGTTAGATACGAGCTTGGGGTATTAACTAAGGCCATGTAAAAGCACCTTTCCAGAAATCCAATGGTCATCCCTGGAAGTCTTATTTGAACGGAAAGAGTTTTAAATACCTTAATTGAATTTCATTGTGTAATGGGCATCAGTGAATTTCTTCCATATTATTTCTGTGATGCCGCTGCACTGGCTCAGTAATCAAGGAGCCTCAATCCTCACCACTAGTACCAGTGAGGGACGTGCACATTGGGAAGATGACAAGTACACACATAGTAAAGTACATTTTTCCCTTAAGAGCACACAGAGAAAACAGTCAGTCTGGGGCTGGTTTCTTTGTCTTTCTCCAGATCCTCAGTAAGACTCCCCACTGGCACAGCTATAGGGTTAAGATCTCAGCCTAGTGGTCAAGCCAAAACCTCCAGCACCCTCTCTGTCCAACCAGTGCTTCGTGTCCCTGCCCAAGTAGCTGACACAGATACACACACACACACACACACACACACACACACACACACACACACACACACACACACACACTCTTTGAGATTTGGTTTATGTACAAACAGACACTCCTGGGGAAGGCTGCCCTCTTCTGCCCAGACTATACAGTATTACCACCTGCCACCAACCACCCTTATCAGCTACTATAAAGGCCTTTACCAAGGGGTGTCCAATTCTACTGTGTAATGTTATTGTTATCCAAATAGTAATTGTGACCAAGGCTAAGGCTATTTTAGGAGTGGCCTATACAGTGTCACCAAATACATTTACAAGTACTCTAAGAGCTTAAATATCTCTATACAAAAACCAGCCACAATTAAAAGGTTAAATATATTTAATAATAAATAATAAAAGGACAAGACAATACTCATTAACTCAACACAGTGACAGTAGAGTTCAGAATCACAGGAAATACTTTAAAAACAACATTGTAGGACAGTCTTACACAAATACAGATAACATCTAACTAATCCTGCTATATTCCTATATATCTCTAAGAGAAACTATGTTCTAAATAACTTCTTTATAGAGCAAAGCAAAGTGCTGGTGGTGTTGTCAAATCCAGAACAAAATACAAAATGCATTGACTTTCTCTCTGAGATAGTTTTTAATAATTAATAACACCCATTACTGCTGAATCATCTCAGATCACATAATTCTTGTCACCTCTGCCTAAGTTTCCCAGACTAGCAGGAACTGTAAATTTCAACATGTCTCTGTTATAAATACGTATCTCTCAGAAGCTGATAATTATCTCTTAGAAGCTTGCCTGAAACTGAAAGTCATAAAACAATTACCTTGGAAACCTGTAATTACCTCTATTTCAAACAATAGAAAGAAGCCCCTAGCCTAGACATCCTGTCTCTTAGCTGGGATAAACTAACTTTATAACACACCGTAAAAGTCTTTATTTGTCAGTTTATTTTTCTTAGAGTTTTGCAAGTTAACTCTGTATGTCCCAATTTCTGCTATGAAACCATACATTTGCATTGACATATAGTTTATACACATTTCTGCTCTTTTCCAGCAGGGTGCATTGTGGTTACAATCTTGAAGCTCAGTACAGAACATGTAGTTTTCTTACATTTGTAAGGCAGGCATACAAATCATATAACTATTCACAAATGACATAAAATTATTTCCAAAATTCTATCTAGCTGGGCTAGCAGTGTCACATTTCTATATAAATCATATTAATATTTTCAAGTGACATATAATTATTTATAAAATTCCAGCTGGCTGGGCTGGCAGCATCTCAGTTTATCACAATTCCTACCATACTGTAAATTAATTTATCTTATCAGTGGTGTTAAAGTTTTCCATTTTCTAACATAACCACCTATTTCTTGTGATGAATGAGTTGTCAGAAATTCTAAGATCCAAAGTTATCCTTAGGTTCTTATTTTGAAACATGTAGATCTCCCCTAAGAATGCAGTACAACTCACGTCATGCATTTGAATATCCACGTTCTTAATATCCGTTTTACTGTACAAATAAAAAGAATAAGCAATTCAATTTGTAGTTTCAGCAATGATTAGTACACTGGCTGAAGTAACACTTCTTTCGATGCTGTAGTCCTCAGAATGGTTCTGATTGTACAGAAAGACCTTCTAACAGTAAGATCAACATTTTGCTTGAATTGTTGATTGCTTCTTGTTACACCCAGATATCAAGCACATACTATAGCATTGTCAGCAAATTTTTAAATCCATAGTGATTTAGATGTCTGTGTAGATGTTACAAAGACATTAAACCATTAAGTGCGCAGATTAGAGTCCCGTTGGACTCTTCTAGAATCTGTACTGTATCAGAAAAATTTCCCCAGTCCTAACTTTTGATTATTGTTTTGATAGCAGCAGTCTTTTCACCAAAAAGAGACTTGTCCCACATTGGATTAAGGCATGTTTTCTAGACTACTAGAGAACTGAATAAAAAGCTTTGCCTAAATATAAAAACACAACATCTATATCTAGTGGCAACACATTATACAAAACTCTACTATAGCAGTATGAAAAGTTTTTAACTTAATAGAACTTGACCTTATCTTTTCAAAAGCATGTTGGTTAAAGTTCAAGAGCTTCTCCCAGATGTAGGTAATACTTTCAACAATACCCTCAAAATATTTTCTAACTACATTGGTTAAACTGATAGGCCAATAACTGTTTGGGCTATCAGCATCTCATCTTTTGAAGTTTGGTCTTGGAATAACTACTTTTGAACTTTGAGGTGTATAGAAAAGTTACTTATTTATTTATGTTTTTAACTAAGAAAAGTAGACACTGTCTCAAACTACCCTTACCCATAGTCAAAAAAATCCCTTAGTGTTATCCAGTCCTGCAGAATAGTTTGGTCTTATGTGATTTAGTGTCCCTCTTACCCACGTCTTGAATAACCAGACATCTCATTTTTGAAAAGTCAAGATCCACAGAAGTGTCTGACCATATCGATATAGATGTGTTGCAAAAATATTTAGCAAAGACTCCTGCTATAAGATTATCATCAGCAATCGTTTTACCTCCATTAGCCAGTACAATATTCTTATGAGAACTCCATTTAAAAGTTGTATGCTTGTAAAAGGACTTTTTCTTGTTATTGGTATGTGTGTGTGTGTGTGTGTGTGTGTGTGTGTGTGTGTGTGTGTATGTGTGTAAAATATATGTCTGTCCATCTCTATTAAATCAAGCAACTCTTCTGTTAGCTCTTTTTCTTCTAAACCGAAGGCACATTCTTTATTCTCAGTTTTCTGTGGGCATTCTGTAGAAAGTTCCAGAGCATCTTCCTGTGACATATTCTTTTCGGCTGCATCCTGCATTATCCATTGCTCTTTCATATGGGAATGGGAAATGGGCCTATCAATCCACAACATTGACTGTGTCAGAGTTCCTGTCATTTCGTGTTCCATCCCTTGTGTGCAGCTCCAACTGAACTTTTATCTTCATGAGGCAACTGATCAGATGGTTCCCTTTCCACCTGTTTCTCCTTAATTTGGGGACACATTGTTCCATCATGCTGTGACATTACCAGATTTGGACTTTCTACACTAAATCCTTCACTTCACAGGTAATCATACCTCCCAACCATACAGAATTACTCGGTTTTTACCGAGTTTTTGGGTCCAAATGAAGGGGTGCCATGATTCACGAGTGGCACCCCTTCATTTCCGATTTCTTTGCTCTATAATTTAAACTTTTTCAAAAATCGCGCTGCCGGAGCTGACGTCATTACGTACGCGATGACGTCAGCCCCGTCAGGGCTAGCAGCCAGTTGGAATTGAGCTCAAGGAGCTCACGTCATCATTTCCGGCTGCAAATGCGAGCGGGAATGGCAGAAGCGAGCAGAATGGATTAACGGCAATGGGATGTTTGCGAGTGGAATGGAGAAGATTAAGCAGCTCATTTTTGTTCAGAGAAGCTCATTTTGCAGTGGAATGGAGATTCAGGGGAATATAACAATACAGGTAAGGAAGTGTGTGCATCTATAACTAAACAGTCTCCTTGCATTTACCTCTCTGCATCTACTTGCCAGGTGTGATATGTAACATCCGCCATAGTATTATGCTGGTGCATAGTACGTAACGATGCAGGGAAACTGTTCATTTATAGAACTAACACAGTCATGAAGCAAATATATTTAGTTTGAGCTTGTAAGTTTCAGTTTCTATGTTGTACACTATCATTCTTTTGAAAGTTCGATGTTCTCTTCTCCATGTTTTCAGTTTTGGTGTGGTGTTAATTCGATAAATTGAAGTAGGCCTCTTCTTAGCCAAGATAACCTCAGATTTTCCTCACTATGGAAGTGGCTTATCGGCATGTACAGTTTTTTCTTAGTGAGGAAAATTTTTGAAACATCAAGGAGGGATTCTGCATCCCTTTCTGCATTAATTCCATTTTTTTTCCCTAGTGTAGTACAAATATTGACAGCCACAAGGAAACCTACTAGTAGCAAATCATGCAAAACTAATAAAAGGTTTGTATTCAAAGACATGCCAGTTTACTTACAGTTTTGGATTATCTGACTTACCTTGCTAGTCTTGGTTCATTTTACTATAATATTAATGCACGGTGTCCTGTGCTATTGGCTTGCCTATCCTGGAACATAGGAACAATACTAGGCAAGCAATCACAGACACCAGAAGGTGCCTAGCCATATACACTTCTAAAGGATGTCAAGAATTTCTAGTACTTTTTACCTCCCAAATGATTGGTAGTATAAGATTGGAAGTGATTTGTAGTATAAGATTTACAATGAGTGCAATCGAGAGATAGAGATCAAATGTCAACCACAAGGCTGAACGGTGGTTATATTCAAAGAGCTGTGCAAGTTCCTAGATTGTCAGTGGGTTCACAGCTCATCTTAGTTGTTAAAGCAATGGTTGCTATATCCTGTAGACCTGAGTCTGACTCTTGCAACCTGCAGCTGCAAAATGTGAAAGTGACATCCAAATCACAGCTGTCAGATCACCCAGTAAAACAGATGTGGGTCTAGTAGTTCTTATAAAAGTAGCAAAGATGAACTTATTAAAACAACATAAATAATGCACGACTCATTAAGTATTCTCCCTAAATATATTTGACCTGGGATAGTCCAACCTTCTAAGCAATGCTGTGGGTATGTGTGAAAATGCCCCCATTGCAATACACCTGGTGGCTAGAGGTACTCAGGCTCACACCCTGTACCTTAAGTACAGGGTAAAAGAGCCAGCCTAAAGTCCCTAGCCATCACCACTTGTAAATTTGTTCCTCATATTTTTCATCTGAGACTGCTCCTCATAAAATCTGTGGTTTTCAGGATTTTTGTGGAAAATCACTGCAGTGCAGGATTGAATTCATTAAATAATGACATGCATTTGAATTTCAGACTTCGTATTCTTCAGAAAATAAATGGTAACACAACACCTTTTATTCTAGCAATTTTGTAAGTTTATAAGATTGGTATTTTAAATTTGTCCCAATTTGGGGGTTGTATTCCCCCATTATTGGCTTTGTCCAGGCTTTTTGTGCTAAGAGTTGAGATAGTTATAGTGAGAAGTGATAACTGGATTTGTATTCCCCCATTACTGGCTTTGTCCAGGTTTTTTGTGCAAAGAGGTTGAGAGCTATGGTGAGAGCTGAATTCACTAAATGATAGCCTTTTAAGTTTCAGTCTTCCTGTTTTTCATGAAACTGCTGATTTTGGCATAGTGGTATGTTGCTCTGAATGCAGTGTACAGGGTCCTACGTTTGAGACTTGCCAGTGAAATGCATGGTGGTAACACAACATTTTATTCTAGCAACTTTCCAAAATTATACAAGCAATGTTTAAAATGTCTCTGGTTTTTGGCCTTTTGTACCCCCCCCAAAAAAAAAACTTAAATTGAAAAAAAGTGCGAGAAGCTGTACAAGATGCTATGGCTTACACTACTGTCATTCTATTTATAGCGTGGGTGTGCGGACACACTGGAACTAGACTTTTATGATGGAAATGTTCTGAATTGGGCAGTTTTGTCATTATTGGTTCATGCACTTTGTTTCATTGCCTACAGCTTACTGGAAAAATGCTCAAACAATAAATGTAAAATGAGCTCTGTCTAACAAGTGTGCTGTATTATACAAGGAATATAATTTAATAAAGTCAGGAAGTTGTATCAAAGAAAACATGTATGTTTCTTGTTTTGTGTGCAAGTGGCCACTGATTTGAAAACAGCCCAAAGGTAATCTTTATCCACCACTGGCAAAATGCAATTTCTTTGAATGTGGTGTGGGTTTCAATGCTGTTTCAATGAATGCGAGTTTCAAGGGCAGAGATATTTTAATGCCAAGTCTATTTTCATTGTGAGACTGTGTTTTGTTGGTGTTTGTGCATTGGGCTGTAAAATGTAAAAATAAAATCTAAATAATCATTGTATTAGTAAAGCACTATGCACACAGTGTTTATGGTAAATGGGCAAAATAGCCAGGTAATGGGACATTGGAATGGCTGCAGGGGGACTCTGGTGCAATATTTTTGTTGTCTGTTCTTCAGTTTGCAAATTGCATTTGAAAGTTGGTATCCCACAATCCCACAGGAGTGGGTGTGGTTACATAATTATGTATGCAAATGTTATGTTAATCAGCGTACAGATTTGTACCTATTTTTCATGGGCCTTGTCCAGATTTTTGATGTTTCCAGGTTGAGAGGTATGCAGGTAATCCATAACTTCAGTTTCTGTTTCTTTAACTTCTCCATTACTAATCTTCTTTTCTACTTTCCCCCCTTTTTTATTTTTTTTGTATTGTAAAATTTTCCATATCTGGATGCCTTTGCCTGTACTTCTCTTTAAATATCTTTTGTGCTGCTTTTTTGTACTTAGTTTTGCTTTCTCCTTTGCATAAATATTGCACCACATCAGCTCTCTCTTTCCCATGTCCATGTTTCTTTTTTATACCTTTCACAAATCTTTATGTTGTTATTCTTTACATTTCTGCACTTCATCAGTCAAAACAGCCCAAGGTTTCTTGGTCTATGTAATGTTTTTCATGAATCTGTTGTGTTAATGAGCACAAATTTACATTTGAAGCTTTTGACAATTTTTCTTGTGCTAGTGTTTTTTTTCCCTATAATTTCTCCCTTAATTGTTTTTGAATATCTTCCATCCAGCAAGCCTGGGCTTCTTGCATAATAGTAACAATACGTAGTTTTTGTTGTTTTTATTATTTTTGTGGACTTTTACTTTTACAACAGGGACCATCTTTCCTCTGAGCCTGACCTAAATCCATTGTAGGAATGTTGCTGTGTCTTGAGGATTCTGCACTGTCTTTTTTTTCCAGTCCTGGCACCAGTGTGCCTGCCTTTGTCTGTGATATTTGTTGTATAACATACAATCTATACATCAGTGCCATCTTGGTGAGATTTTGTAAAACTGGGCCCACTTCGGGAAGGTACTCGCCAAGGCCTGAGGATGAATTCAGTTCCAGCAATAATACTCTCCTTTGCTTGTTGATTTTTATCATTTCTCCATTTAGAGCCCCAACATGGGCAGACGTGATAAAAGCAATGTGCAGTATTAGAACAGACCAGCATCTGTTGTACACTGTTGCAGATAATAAACTAAAGATATCAGCACATGCAGAACTACTTAAAATATATGCAGATAAATATAAAGGAAAAGTACAAAATAAGCAATTCATTGATGACCCAAAAACATTTTATAGAGAGTTGTGAAACGAGGCAAAAAGAATATAAATACGAAAAAAAGAAGAAATAGACACATTTTTTAGAAGTATCTATGAAGACCCTGTGGAACATAACAGAGGCTGACTGGATAAAAGAAGTAAAAAAAACAAAACAAAAAAAAAAAAAAAAAACGGTGAAAAGTTCAAATGTGCAGGATATGTAATGGGATGAAGTAACAGTCAGAGAAATTGAAACAAAATTAAGAAAGGCTCCTAACTGGAAAGCCACAGGCACAGATGCAAGACCTAACATCCGGCTGAAAGTAGTAACATCTTTATATAAAGGCTTAGCTATGAGTAAGAACTACTTGTTTGTGCATCCTGAACAGACACCAACCTGGATAACAACAGAACAAGCAATAGTCTTCCTTATGAGTGAACCTGAAAGCTATCCTCAAAACTATAGACTAGAAACTAGTCTTCTGACGATGTAAAAACTATATAGTGGAAGTGATGCCAACAGAGTTTATAATCCTTTAGCAGAAAACTCAATCATCACAAACTGGAAAACGGACTACAGAATAATATAGTAGTAACCAAAAAATAAGCAAGGCCAGAGTAAACCAAATGGAGCACACTTTATTGATATAAGTTCTAAAGACGTCCAGTTTGGGATGAAAGCGCTAAACTGCTGGAGCTGTTTATATCAGTAGTGTGCTCCATTTGGTTTACTCTGACCTTGCTTATTTTTTGGTTACTAGTAGAAAACTCAATCATGGTAGTAGAGCAAAAGGGTAACAAAAGAAAGTGATATGGAACAAGAGATCCTTTGTTGTTAAATAAAGTCATAGTGGAGAATTGTAAAAAAGGGAAGAATCTATGTATGGTATGTATAGAATACAAAAAAAGCATTTGACAGCATCCCACATTCATGGATAAAGGAGTGCTCACAGATGTACAGTGACCATGGAACAGCGGCAAAGGACATTGCAGCTAAGCTATGTTAAAAGACAAATTATTATTCCAGGCATAAAATTCAAAGGGGTGTATCCCAAGGTGACTGTCACTGCTCCTGTTTTGTTTTGTCCTTAACTCATTAAGTGCTCTACTTAACGGATTAGGTCATGTTTGCAATTTGGCTCCCAGAAAACAACAAAGTATAAAAGACTTCTCATCTTCTTTACGTGTATGATGAGGAAATAAAAGCACAACTGTAAGTGGTCAAAACTTTCTCAGATAATGTAAGAATGTTATTTCGTCTTGATAAATGTGCAAAATCAACATTTAAAGCAGGAACGCTAAAGTACCAAGAAAATGTCAGACTGGGAAAGGAAAGTGATATAAAGGAACTTGAGCTGGAGGGAGTATATACATATTTGGGAATTTACGGTTGTATTTAGATATGTTACTGATACATGTAACTCAGAATGAATTGCAGAAGGAGTAATTTCTGGGCACATTGCAGGTGCTGAGAAGAGCATTTTTGGCTGACATCAAAGACTGAAACAATTTCAATTTTATGAACTTTAATTATACTTTGATGCAAGAATGAGGTCCATTCTCATCATGGTATTTGAAACCCAAAAGACTTTGAGAAATTAAAGGGTAACGATAATAAATATTCAACATCTTTATAGCTAAACCACTTAACACAATATTGAGAATACTATTTGACCTTGTAGCAAATGAAACATGTTGCATTTAATCATACCATTCCCCATACCAAGTACTATACCATATGCAAATATAATAAGCAAGTTTGAAAGAGTTCCACATTGACCCATATGTAGTTAGGTGGATAGCAAACTGGCTGGGTGTAGCATGATGATGACCAGTGGTGTTCCTTGGGGATCTCTGTTGGAATGTCTGCTTTTTGGCATATTCTTTTTCTTCTTCTTCTTCTCAGGTCTTGACTTATCAAAAGATCTTTGCTTAACAAAGTTCACAGATGTTTGTAAGCTGGGAGTCGTTAAGTCCCCCACTGACAAACATGCATTCCATCAGAAGGTTTTACTTGTCAGCAGCTGAAGTACTGAAAATAGGCTTGAGCTCTGGACTAAAAAGGGCCACATTGTAGCATTTGGTAAGCACCCCCAGCTCCAGCTTGTAGCATAGGTAACACACCGCTTGAAAATGAAAAGGTTGTGAGATATGTGGGTATTTGGGTGGACAGCTCCTTTAAGTTTGACCATTGCAATGTTGGTTAGGAACTCCTTTTACCTTGCATAGCTCATAACAAAAGGTCTTTAGTCTAGATCGAAAGAAGTTCTCATCTCCTTGTATTCTACATTGATTAGACCTATCACTGAGTGCAACGTTCCCTTTGGATGTATCTTAGTAACACTACCAAGCAATTGGAAAGACCCAAAAGATTTATAACTGAAAAGATCAGGTGCCTAAAAGTTCTGAACTATAAAGAAAGAGTGGATGCTTTATCCCTATGCTCAGTTTCATATAGACTCCGTAGTGGTGATCTGTGTTTTGCTATAGGGTCATGAGAGATCCAGTAGTCCAAATACTCTTATACCTCAGTAAATGAAACAGTCCAGCAAACACTAGGGCCAAAGACCTAAATTTACTCCGACAAATAAAATGCAATTTTATAAATTAGTCACTTGGTGCCTGTCCCTTCTCTGGAGCAAAGCTTGTTTCCAAGTTAGGCAGTGTGACATGCTCTCTGCCATTAAAAATGAGCTGGACAACTAAGTAGGTGTTCATAAAGTCACCCCAGTATGACTGGCCTGGTCCTGCTTGAAAACTGAGCCAATGCCTAAGGGTATGTACTGGCAAGGTGGAAATGGACTTTGCCTCGTAACTCCTACGATACTGTAATCCTATACAAAGTTCCAGTAATTAACGGACAAACTTTTTTGGATTGGTAAATGTGTCCCAGCACCTCTGGAGCATTAAAATCATCATGTAATATAAGCATAGTCATGTGATATAGTAAGAGTTATCAGTGATGTAAGCATAGAAATTGGATTTTTAACAATAATGCCTTATTATTAAGATAAAGGCTGTTATAGAAACTAGTTATTGATAAACTGCCCTCATAAAAATATTTTTTTTCTGATATATTACACAAAAGTTTGTGAGGAGTACAGATTCCCATGATTGTGTGTGTGTGTGTGTGTGTGTGTGTGTGTGTGTGTGTGTGTGTGTGTGTGTATGTATGTATATATATATATATATATATATATATATATATATGCTCTGTGCATTCGGCCCTGTGACTAGGCTGCTGCTCTCGCTTCCCGTTGCCCCCCAGAGTGTTTTCCCTCTTCTTCACTGACCAGATAGGAGATTCCTCCTCTCAAAAGAGAAGACCCGTGGACTATCTGCTTGAGCCATATTATTTTCTGGGACCCTATCTCCCTTGCTAAAGAGACTCAGTTTGCCCCCCAGAGTGTTTTCCCTCTTCTTCACTGACCAGACAGGAGATTCGTCCTCTCAAAAGAGAAGACGTCCGTGGACTATCTGCTTGAGCCATATTATTTTCTGAGACCCTATCTCCCTTGCTAAAGAGACTCAGTTTGCTCCCCAGAGTGTTTTCCCCCTTCTTCACTGACCAGACAGGAGATTCCTCCTCTCAAAAGAGAAGACATCCGTGGACTATCTGCTTGAGCCATATTATTTTCTGGGACCCTATCTACCTTGCTAAAGAGAATCAGTGTATGTAATCTCTTGCATATGTTTTTTTCTAGCATCTACCTACCCTTGAGCAGCATTCTACCCCGGTGCACGTGAAAGTAGCTTACCACTGGTCACTGCACAGGCCCCCCCATCCTTTGGTTTCCATTCTTTCTCCCCATAATTACCTCTATTTAACCTTTATAACCTAACTTCCCTGTGGAACCTCTTCTCCTCTGAGTGCACCTTCCTCCTTTTCCACTAGGTGGCAGCATACTCCTGATACAAGGAACTGCATTGTTCCCCTCTCCAAGCCCCACTTACTTTTTCTGGCTAAAATTGTCTCTGCCCTACACTAAAGACTTAGTAATTTACGTCCACACACTTCTATACTTACTTTCAGAGATCCCTTCTCTAACCAAACATAAAATCCTAGCTATTAACTGTAAACTAAAGTTAATAACCATATACCTGCACCCCTGCTGTAATTCTCCTTCTCCGGCCTCAGGTCACTGATTGTTTTTCGGGCCTTTCCCGCCTCTTTGGCTCTTCCCGCTCCATTCGCCCTACGGGCACACTCCGCTCCCCTACCTTGCCCCCAATTTCCACCCGCCCCCAGTATCTCTACATTTATCCCCTCCTAAAAGTCCCTCCCTCTCCACCAACCAATCCTGTTACACCTCTCCCCCTCACCTTCCTCCACTTCCTATCAGTCCCTCCCTCTCCACCAACCAATCCTGATACACCTTTCCCTTTCCCCTTCCTCCACCCTACCTACCTCTCTTAACCACTCCTCCCATACTCCTAACATCATATCATCCTCTTTTTCTGTCTCCTCTAACTGACTCCAACTACCATGTTTCCCCTTCCTTCTAGTATCTCTATACCAAATCACCTGCTATACTAATTTCCATTTACTATCTCCTCCTTTTACTCCTCAACTCCACCTTGCTTCCCATTCCCACAACATCTCAGCTTCTTTACTTCCCTCCCACCCTATCCTTCTCTTGAAAGTAAAACTTTTTCTAAGCTCAAATAATAACTTTAAACATAAACCAAATCTCTTCCAGCCTCCTCTATCTAAATACAAAACTAATAAACACATCCCCCAGCACACATACCTTTACTTAGCTGGCGATATTCACCCCAATCCAGGTCCTAATTTCTCTCCTACAAATTTCCCTTGCACCAACAACAAATCCTCTAACAAAAACCTCAAATTCCTCACTATCAACGCCCAAAGCTTAAAAAATAAATTAACCGTCTTCCATGCCTGGCTCAATCACAACTCTCCTGACATAGCAGCTATCTCTGAAATCTGGCTAAAACCTCACATTAATGACTCTGAATTCCTACCTCCAGGATTCCATTCTCTCCGATCTGACCGACCTAATAGAAGAGGTGGTGGTGTTGCTCTAGTCTACTCCAACCTCTTGTCAATCACTCCCTACCCTAACCCTATCCCTTCTTTCAATAACGCTGAACTTGTAATTGGCATACTAAAAATAAACAACCATAAAATTATCTGCATTATTTGCCTCTATATTCCTCCTGGCAACAGTACCAATACTCTGGAAGACATCCTCTCCTGGACTTCCTCCAATATTAAGCTAGAAACCTTCATTTTGGGAGATGTAAATATTGACTGGGGAAAAATCATTAACCCTAATCCCACATTAACCATCAACCTATTCAACTTCACTCAACTTATTAACTCCAGTACTAGACCTAGCAAAACTAATCCCTCTGGCACCATACTTGACTGGATCCTAGTATCTCATCCTAACAAAGTTATAACATCTGGTGTCACTCCTGACCCATTAGGAGACCACCACCTTGCCTTCTCCATTCAAGCTACTCCCACCTCCCCACACTCTCACCACTACATTCATACTCGTAACCTATCTAACTTCAACCCTACTTCTTTCTCCAACTCTCTTAAGCTAACTAACTGGAAACCCCTAAAAACACGACCATTAGACGAAGCCATTGAATATTTCAATTCTACTTTCATAACTGTCCTTAACTCCCTAGCTCCCATAAGAACAAAAAGAGTTAAAACAAGTACCACCCCTTGGCTTACCAAAGACACAAAAAAAATAATGCTGCAAAGGGATAAAACCTGGAAAACCTACATTAAACACAAACAACCTGAAATCTTCCTTAAGTATAAGCAGTTGAGAAACCTTGCCAAAAAAACAAGTCATTAGAGATAAAAAGTCTTACTACATCAAACTACAAGAAAACCATACTAGAAATCCCAAGCAATTCTGGAATTCTATTAATTCCCGCCTTAGACCAGGTACAAAAAACAACCCCTGTCCTGATACCAGCAAATCTGACCTTGAAATAGCCTCCCTATTCAATTCCTTCTTCACCTCTTCCATTGCTGAGTTAACCAAGACATTCACAAACAATAACCTTCCTGCCCTCCCTGCTCAATCTTCCATCCCCTTCTCTTCCCTCCCCTCTTTCGAACTCAAACCAGTATCCACTGACCTAGTAAAGAAACTTCTCTATAAACTAAAGCCCCAAACCAATGCCCCTGACAGCATTCCATCCTCCTTCCTAAAATTAGCTTCTGACTCTATTGCTCTACCTATCAGCATCCTAATTAATAGGCCATTACTCGAATCCTACGTACCTAAACTATGGCGCACCGCTTTCATTCTTCCCCTCTACAAAGGCGGCATAAATTGTAATGTCTCCAATTTCCACCCTATAGCCATCCTCTCCCCTATCTCCAAAATCCTAGAAAAATGTATCCACCGTCAGCTCCTGCCATTCCTTACCAAAGACCAACTACTCTCTCCTACCCAACACGGCTTCTGCCCCGGACACAGTACTAACACCGCCCTTCTCTCCTTCTTGCACTCTTTTAATTCAGCACGTGACTCTGGTAATATAGTATCCTTTGTTCTACTAGACCTATCCAAAGCTTTTGATACTATTTCCCATACCCACCTTCTAAATTACCTCTCTAATCTCAACCTATGCCAAAAAACCCTTTCTTGGTTCTCCAGCTATGTTTCAAACAGGTCCCAAGCTGTGAAATAGGGTCAAGCCACCTCTACCTTCCTTCCTACCCCTACCGGAGTACCCCAAGGTTCCATACTAGGCCCATTACTATTCAATATCTTGACTTCCACAAAGCCATTCCTAACACCAAAATTGTGCAATACGCTGACAATTCCACTTTGATATGCTGTGCCCCTAACCTAACAGAGCTCCAAGCCATAACACAAAGTGCCTTCTCAACCACTGAAAACTGGATGCTCCAAAATCATCTCTCTCTAAATGCAAACAAAACTAAGATCCTCCTTTTCTCCCCCTCTAAATCCTCCTCTCTTGATAAAAACTATTACCAGCCTCAACAACTCCTCTATCGAGATTTTTCCCTCCACCAAATGTCTCGGTGTTACAATTGATGACCAACTAAAATTTAATACTCATATCTAGCTAAACATCAAAAAAACCCACATAAAAGTAGGTTTACTGTATAGAAACAACCACTTCGTCTCTCCTCACACCAGACTAACCCTTGCCTCTACCTACCTCCTTCCCTCCCTACTGTATAGAGCTCCCCTGCTCACTAATTTATCATCCACACTTACCTCCAAATTGGAACAATGTTACAACAAAATCTCTAGATTTGCCACAAATGCCATATCCTCCTCTCATCACTGCACCTCCCTTCACTCTCTAAACTGGCTTGAACTCCCCAGTCAACTTGACTTTCTCTAAATCATCACAGCCTACAAATTATTGTTCCATCCTACTAACTGCCCTGCTCTTTCTAATATTCTTCAACCTTATACCCCCCTTGGATCACTTAGATCTTCTCACCAAAACCTGATCACCGTACAAAAACCTAAGCGCCCAGCAGGTCAGTTTTTCTTATCCTTTACCCTAGCTAAAAAAATGGAATGCCCTGCCCTCCACACTAAGGACATGTTCCAACCTTAATAACTTCAAAACCCAACTTCATTCCTACCTCTATCTAAATAGGCATTGCAACTGCACTCTTCAGCCCATACCTCTCAAGCTATCTTCTCCCTTCTCTCCAGGCTAACCTCTTCTCCTTCCTAACCTCTTTTAAATATACTTAGCATAGGCAACTAAATAGTAGAATTTTGATTTTTATGATATAAGCCTGTTTTCCTCCTGAACAAAATAGAAATTGCTAGTGTTTATTCTCTTTGTTTGCTACCTGCTATATGTTATACAAACTGTCTTTGAATTTGCATGTAATTAAACTCTTGTTTTTCCTGTTGGAGCTTTTCTCCTCGGGCCTCCACTGAAAATGGGCCCCCAAGACCAGTGGACCTCCCCCGTAATCAAACTGAAATAAATAAATAAATAATATATATATCTATCTATATCTATATATATATATATATATATATATATATATATATATATATCTATATCTATATATCTATATCTATATATATATATATCTATATTTATATCTATATCTATATATATATATATATATATATATATATATATATATATATATATATATATATCTATATGGATCTAGGACTTTTGAACGAAATTTCAAAAGCCCGAATCCATTACCACCGAACACACTTTAACAAAAACGCTTTCATCGAAAAAGTGCTTTCGTTAACGTATGTTAAAAAAAACACACACACACAAAATCTACTTGAATGCAGGGGGGCAGGCCCCCTTGCACCCTCCAATGTGGGGGGCAGCACCCCCCACTTTAATATTCTCACTCTGAGGTCACACTACAGTGAGGAAAAGGAAATTTTCCCCTACCGCACTGTAGTACGACCGGAACAACGCACATACTTACGCGAAAGTGCTGCTTCGGTGAACCGCACTTTCGCGCAAGTATGCTTACCAAATTGGGATTCAGTGAAAGATGCAGTCGAGCATCTGTACAGATCATATATATATATATATATATATATATATATATATATATATATATATATATACATGTATACTGCGGTGGTAGTGCTGCGGTAGATTTGTCGCCTCACAGTTAGACGTTGCCCGTTCGATTCTCAGAGCGTCTTCTGTGTAGCGACATGATTGAATGGGCGTTCCTTCGTTGAAGGTTGTGCGTTAGGCCCGGCAAGCCAGTAAGTAAAAATCTACTGCCAATCATTAGCGGACCGGAGTTCCGCTGTGGCGACCCGTAACCGGGAAAAGCTGAAAGACCCAAACAAAATATATATAAATATATATATATATATATATATATATATATATATATATATATATATAAAATTTGTGTGTATATACAAATATAAAAATTCCACTACCTCTGTATTTCTCCTCATGTCATGGTACTCTGTACCCAGGGATATTCAGCAAGGGCTATTCCTATTGTACCAGGTTTCTGTGACCATGCACACAGCCATTTTTTTTGTATAATAATGTTCTGCTGATTTAGTAGTTTTTTTTTCAAACTTCTTGCAAATGGAATATGATATTACCTTTGACTTGTATTATTACAATAATTCATAGGCCTAGTAATGGAACATCTTTAGCTGTATTTTTTAATCAGTTATTTTTGTTCCAAGTGTCTTGTTTCCAGTATAACTTAAATTAATGAAGCTAAAACAAAGGCAGTAGTGGTAAATTATGTACCCACAGACGAATTGGTCCAACAATATCCATGTTTATGGGGACATGATAAAATGAAGAATTTAGGAGTATGGATTAAAATGGTTCTAGTGTGGTAGCTAAGGGTATGTGGGAAGAGACTAAACAAGATAATACAAAGAGTGAGAAAATGGAAGCTTTGTTATATAGATATGGATAGTAAGATATAAGCAGTTAACATGTTTTTAGTCCTTTTAGATTTATACACAGGTCAGGCATATCTTTATCAGCCAGAGGAGAAGTTGTAGGTAGCAAATAATAAAGAGCTGAAAAAATTTATCTGGGAGGGGAAGACTGCAGGAGTCAAGTGGGACAAGCTGATTTTTCCAGTAGAACAGGGCAGATTAAAATTACTAAATTTGAAGGGGTATTTCATAGCTACACAGTTAAGACTCCTATACATAGTACAAGGAGAAAAATATAATTCAAGTGGAAAGGGATGATGATGAAATGGGAGGGGAAACCTGAGAAACAAGGAGAGACTGGGATTTTAGATAAAGGTCTTTAAGGAGAATAACTAATCATACAGTGTATTATATCCATAAAGTAGCAGAAAGTAGTCTAAGAACTAAACCAACACGGGAATGGAGAAAGGAGATTCTGCTGATAGAGATGGCTGCAATTAGGGATACATACAATAGGCAAGAGGGGGCTGGAATTTATTAAAGAAAACTGGCAAAGCAACCAAGGTGTTTGGAGCAAATAACTAGAGAGGGAAAAATGCCAAGAATTTATTTGGACTGTATGTTAGAGATTGGCTTCCATATCGGGATTGATATCAGAGTATAGGCAAAGAGAAATGGGGGAGGGGGGGACTAAACAAAAGACCAGCAGTGGTAGAGTTTTTAATAGAATCTAGAACAGAAGCTGCCATTAGAAAAGGAATAATTGGTAGATCATATAAAATATTGCATGATAACAGTAAGAATCAATCAGAGGAGGTTAGAAAGGATTGGAAAGAGAGACTGGATAAGCAATTCACAAAGAAACAATGGGAGACTATATGTTTGTCTCTCAAATATACAACAAAATCTAGAAGATTTAGGATTTTTGCTTGGCAATGTTTACATAGATATTTTTATACCCCAAGTAGACTCCAGAGAAGTTTTCGTCAGGCAGACAGCAAATGTTGGAGGTTTGGTGGGGAAGAAAGAGGTAAATTGGGCACATTTTCTGGGAGTGTGGTGAGTTGGCAGATCTAGGGATTCCCTGCAGGATGCACTGTCGGAGATGCTGGGTGGGTGGATTGGTCTAATGAGAGAGATGATTTTTCTGAGCAATGATATAGAATTGGAATTGCCTAAACATTGTAAGTAAGGCCTTGTTGTGTGTTATAATGTTGGCTGCCAAAAAAGCAATTACTAGAAAATGGAAATCAAAATATAAATCAACTATACTGGACGTAGTGAATGTAGTAACAGAGATAAAACAACTGGAATTGAGGTCTTAAGAAAAGGGTAGGAGCAAACTACATAGAAAAAAAATGGGAATTGTGGAAACAATACATACAAGGGAGGAATGAGGTTTAAGAGGCAACAGGACTTAAATGAGGTATGCAATGTTTGAGTGAGAAGATTGGGTAGATTATAAGTGATGTATAATGTTTGCAACTGGGAGTGCGTCAGTATGGTTTGTGATGTAAAATGCTTGCAACCAAGATTGTGTCAATGTGGTTTGTTTTCATCTATATAAATGTATGATTGCCTATGTAGTAAGTGATGGTTTAATAAAGATGCGTCTTGTTGAAAAAAAAAAGGACAGGAATTGAATAATTTTATGTAATATTGCTTAGGTTATATGATATATAGCAATATATGTGAAGTATAATGTCTGTTATGTTAATATAGTTTGATTACTTTTATATGAATGTAAATTTGCCTATGTCACAAGTGATTATTCAGTAAAGGTGTTTGAAAAAAAATTAAATGTATCCTGTCATAACTGAAATAGCAATATTTGCATTTAATAATCCAGCATGTAGTTGTGCTTTGTTCAAATGCTAGTCACCACATTGCACTAATCAAGCTGCTAGCAAAGTTGTGATTGTTTAGGTTATGTGTAAGTGTTGGGAATAGGTCACAAAACATTAACTCTTATTATAAACTGGTCTACATACTGCTTTCACACCTCTTGGAGTTTGTTGTGTTCATGATACTTTCATGGCATTAGTAGATGTGTAGTTTGTTGATGGCGTAATAATACCAGTACTAGACATTGAAGAAAAGTACTGGAAATGTATTTTGTTGCAGAACCCCTTCCCCACATAGAGAATCCTGGCCTCTTGGCAGACTAGGAAAGTAGGGTCGGTGCTCAGTGTATTGTTATTTCAAACTCCGTCCGTCCAAGAGACCTTACTAGAGTTTGCCAGCTACTGAAGGATATGAGAACATCTTTATTTCCAAGATGGTTGTCTAATGCACTTCCAAAGTATTGGCCACTTTTATCTGTAGTGATAAGCCATTCCATAAAATACCTGCTGACATGAAATAATCTGCGCCCCAAACCAGTTCTAAGAATTGGGTAGTTTGTCCAGACTGTTTAGATCTAATTCACTTCTCAGGACAGCAGCTAATAAACATTAGTCATGCATTTATATATTGAGATAGTCACCCCTATTTAACCTATATTTAATGGAATAGAGAGACACCTCTGTCAGTCTGGCTTCATATTCCAGGTGTTAACCCTCCTGATCTGCCTCATGAAATGTTTTTGAATTTTTCCTGTTCTTGTCAACTGGGTTCTACTGTACATATATACTGAAACACACAATATTGTATGTAAAGTCTAACCAACACCTTATAGAAAGGGCGAAGGACTTTTTTGTTCCTCCTAGAAATGCAACATAAAATATCATTTGACAATGGGAATGGGTCATTCAAATGAACAGGCCCCTAGCAGCAATGCATATGCTACGGAGAGCATAACTACCTTTCAGCCTGGGCAGACACTTGTTTTTCCCACACTACTGGCACAACAGTCTACCCTCAGTTAAGACAATATTCAAGAGAAGGGTGCTGACCGCTATTCAACATCCTGACTAGCAATGTCTGTCAGACTTATTTCCTTTCTGTATCCATTAGTGTAGAGTGTAAAGCCCTGACTACAACCCAGGAGACCAGAGTTTGGACACCTGTTAGAGCTGGCAGGAGGGAGGAGAAGAATGACTAGGCTTAAGCCTGCTCATCTTTGTTCAGGGCAAGGGGTATGTGCTTAGCGCACACGGTCCGTGGTAGAATCCCTGGTGGAGACAGGAGACCACATTAGAGTGCCTGCCTATAGTATGAGCAGGTGCAACTGATAATATCAAACAGAAGTGGGAAATGTGTATCACAAAGGCCCACTGTATGTCAGTTCCTTCGATGTCAACATGCATGCACAGAGGATGTAAAGCTTTGAAATGAAAAGCCTTGATCCTGCTTGGGAGTAATGGCAATGTTCCTGGTCTGCTTGTCCCTCACTTCCAGGGAATGAATGAGCTGTAAGGCTGTTGCCCAGGGGGAGAATGAATAGATTTGTTCAATGGTGAGAAAAGGATATATCCTTAAGTGCCCCTCTGCTCAATGGTATATTGGCCAAAAATCCAGACAAGTAAGAATTATAGCCCAAGGAATATTTGATGCACAGTAGCTCACCTACCAGTTCTGTGCCTCATCATTTTGTATTATGATGTATTTTTTATACTTTACATCAAAAAGAAGCTTGCCTAATATTTTCACTGGGCACTTTACAGCCACGTGGTTTTAATGACATTTTTTAATATAGGTATATGAAGCTATTTATTTATTTGCTCATATTGATAGCTTTGAATATAATTATGCAAATCTTACATTAAAAATCTATGAATTTGATTTGTTTTAGGCAGTGAGATCCTATCCCCTTTCTTCTTTTTTTTTCTTTTCAGGTTCAAATGATTGGTAACCTTAGAAGCCACTTAGCAGAGGTGCTAGGTTCTTTTAATAAACTAGTAATAAAAGACTGCCTTTTACGTACAGTTTTGGCTTCAAGTATGATTTTCTAAGTTGTGTTTCTTTGATATTTGAAGCCTTGGTGGATTTAACTGTTTGGTGCTTTTTTCACAAATGAACTAATATATGGCTTTTGCTTTTTAACATTCTTTCAGCAATAGTGCAGTTGGATCGTCTGTTTAATGATTTTTGATAATTATCTTTCTTTTAGTCAAGGTAGAATTTAAAGGACAACTGTGGGATGTAATTAATACATTTTATTTCCCTAATGTTTTTTTTTCCCATTTACCTGTTGATCGTACCTCTCAAAATTATGACTCAGGCATATGGGAAAATTTATTTAAAATCTTTCAGTTCCTGTTGTATTCCCAGTGCATAGCTCTAGCTATCTTTTTCAAAGTGAGACTCTTTCTTTTCTATCTAGCAATAAACTATTTGCAAAGTCGCCCATCATATGTGAGCACCATGCATGAAGGCACACGCTCCTCAGCTCATTTTGCCCAGTAAATGAGGTCTATATCATATCATCAAAGGTTCAGCTCAGCAAATCTCCATTCATCAAACCCAAAACAGCAAACATTCACTTCAGTGAATGTTCACATCAGTAAATGTTTTTCACAGAGAATGGAATTCGTTGACCAACATTGCAACCAGCACACACACTGCACTATGACAAACCCACCCAGGTTGGTGGCTGCACCCCCAACACCCCCTACCTGTTATAACAACTCTGAGATCGCACTACAGTGAGGAAAAGGGCAAAATTCCTGATGTTGGTCAATTAGTTTGATTTCCTGTGTAAAACATTCACTGGTGTGAATTTTCACTGTTTTGTGTTTGAACTGAGGTTTGCTGAATTGAACCTTCAATTATATGATATAGACCCCAATAAATTGCTTGTTTTACATTATATATTCATTCCAACCCCCTCACCCATACCTTCTAATATTCATATAAATGCCATTGTGCAGGAGCACAAACTTCTTTTTGAATGTGCAGTTTCTGGATGTCTTTATTACGCTGAAGGAGTGTAGAACTTGCTAGTATTCTATGAATCCTCCAAGGAGAGTATCTTTTTTTTCTTTTTAAAGTAATTTCTCATACATTTTGCCAAATTTATATCCTTCAGTCCCAAAAATAAAATCTGGAGATCCACAAGCACAGTACTTACAAGCTGTAGAGCGCTGTACTGAAAATTGTTTTAGTTATTTAATTTCAAGATAATTTGGTGGTTGTTGGTGATTATGCTCTTTATGTGGTAGTATCTGTTTTAGCTGAGGGTATGCTGTTTTGGCAATCTTGTATTTTTTTATTTTTAATGTTTGATTCTCCAGATCCTGATAATGCAGTATGTGAAATCACTGAGGACAACAATCGATCAGTAATGCTTGACAGAAGATCTTCATACCTGTTATTGTTCAAAAACTGCAGGTTGCTGCCAAACCTGTAGTTTTGTTAGTTTTTCAAGTGAATTAGAGCCACATTTATAAACTGTTCCCGAGTCTGATCATTACAAATAAATTGACTGGTATGCCATTATCTGTTTAAACGATCTAAGTGCTCTGTTGACATTCAAAGCACTTCTGTGCTTTTGCACTTCCTCTCTGTTTGGTAATTGTAGTGCATGGAGCAAATGCAGTTCCATGCACTTAAATTGTGTCTTTTTATTTATTTTTAATGTTGGATTCTCCCAGTCCTAATGAGTAAACTGCTCTGTCCTTGCAAACATTTTGGACCATGCAGTAGGTCACTGAGGATTACAGTCGGTCAGTAATGCCTGACAGCAGAATTTCACAGTTGTTATTGTTGTTCAGGAAATGCATGTTGCAGCAAAAACTTATTTTTTCCGTAAATGGTAGTACGTGGAGCAGATAAAGCCCATACCCATGGAGAAGATAAAAAATTCACTTTTCCAAAGTTCATCGTTACCCTAAGCATATCGGAGGGTGTTTTTCATTTGCTTGTATTTTTTTCAGGTTACAAGGTTTGTATGTATGTAACTGATGTTTAAACATGCTTAACTGCTTGGTGATTAATTTGGTGACAAACATATATACCGACTTTCTGCTTGACCTGAAACACCAGTGAGATTGCCTCTGTTTGTAAATTTTAGATCATAATGAGGTTTTTATTTTGCAATGGAAGCTGCTTTCTCTCTAGAAAATATGTATTATTAATGGCTGTAATTTTGGGGTGCGAGCAAGAGTTTTTTACTCTTTAAAAATAGCATACCTTAATATTTATCCTTTTGGAAGAGAGAGACAATAAAGCAGAATTCCAGAGATTTTTGGCTTCTGCTAATCTGGTCTGACACCTTGAAATGGATCACTCTGAATGTGAGATGCCCGCTGTTAATGTACTCTTATGTCATCTGGTACATGGTGATTTTTTTTTAACTAGTAAAAACATACATATGGAGAAGAGATGGTATCACTAAATAGTTATGACACATTTTTTATACCTTGTTTTCTGTGTTATAACACAGTATAAAACTGGTGGTGGATATAGATGCAGTGTATAGAAAAAGAAAGAAAGAAAATGTGTCTTTAGAGACCAGTTCATAATTTAGTAGTTGTACAGAATGTAGCAATATGTCTACAAACTATGACTAGTAGATCACAATACACAATAGTTTTCTTTGGTATTTATACTTTGTAACACACACACACACGCACACACACACACACACACACACACACACACACACACACACACACACACACACACACACACACACACAAACTGCCTGAATGAAGTACTTCCATATATTAAAAAAATATCTATATACACACCATCTCATTATGTAGTCAGTGAACAAAGCACTGAAGGAGCTGTAGTGTGAACACTAATCTGCAGCTTTGATTACTTTCAAGACCATAACATCATGGAGAAAAAATCATTTTTGTAAATTATAGCGGTGTGAGAGTCAAAAGAATTTTTTTGTGACCAAAAAAAATGCTTTCGCTTATTTTACTGAATTATTAGGGATTACTGTTAAGCATCATATAAGCAGCATTTGAGTAGTCACAGACTAATGAAACCACCCATAGCATCATAAAGTCAAAAGGGTGCATGTAATTGAAAACATTTTTTTGTGAAGGGTATCCCCTGCACTCCCATGTGTAAGATACACCCCTACACCAATGCTTATATATAACATCTCAGAGGTTGTACAAATTTAGATGAGAGGGGAAAAAGTTGAAAACAAATTAAAAACTCATATTTTTCCCTGTTTTCTGTGTTCTTTGAACCTCAGAGAGGCAAACAGTGTGCAACTTAGCCAGTGTCAGTATATTGAAACATTTGACTGCAGAAAACAGATTCATAGGTTCGTAGGTAGGTACTAGGCTATCGGCCCAAGGGCCTAAGTAAGCCTAGCCAACAAAGTTCCCTGGCTTACGCCAACCCAAGAAAGTTAATTTCCTGTGCCCCTGTCGAGCAGAGCCACAGAAGTGATCCCCGGGGTGTATTTCTTATTTCCCATCCACTCATCAAAATTTTTCTTGAAGAGTGCTAATGAGGAGCTTTGTTTGATATAGATAAGTAGTTTGTTCCAGAGTATGGGAAGTCTCTGGGACAGGATTCTATCCCTCTAGCAAGTCCTGTTTATTGTGTTGTGAAGGTTTAGGTCCCTAGAACGTGTAGTTCGGAGGGATTGGGATTTCTTTAGGTGTAGCATGCCCAACAGCTCTGGGTTTGACATAACTTTATATGTTAGGCAGAGATCACCTCGGAATAGGCGATATGCTACAGAGTAAAACTGGAGTTTTTTGAGATGATCAGTGTAGGGCATTTGTTTGAGGCCAGTGATTCTCTTTGTGAGGTACTTCTGTGGCCTTTCCAGCTGTTGCAGATGACTTGTGAGGTACATTCCAAAAGGGGCGTTGTACTCTGTAATGGGTCTAATGAGTGTCGAGTAGAGGGAAACAATGACCTCTTTTTTTTTCCTGGATGAGAACCCTTTTGTGATGAGGTGTGCCATGTAGAAGGATTTCCTGACTACTGTGGCAATGTGATTATCAAAGGAGAGACTACTGTCCACCTGGGTCCCAAGGTCTCTTATCACACATTCGGTGTTAAGAAGACTGCCGCCTATGTGGTAGTTCATGGGTACAGAGTTTTTACCAAAAGGGATAAGAATGCACTTTTTGGCATTGAGCTTGAGGCCATGGCTCTGACACCAGGCGTCTGTCTCAGTGAGGCCCTTCTGTAGGATGTCCACATCATTTGGGGACTTGACTATAGCTCCTAGTTTGCAGTCATCTGTGAACTTTGTTAGCCAGAGGCCTTCTGTGTTAGCATGTACTTCAGAGAAGTAGATACCAAACAGGAGAGGTCCCAGGACGGAACCCTGTGGTACTCCACTTGTCACTGGTTTGAAGTCAGATTTGGAATCTGCAACTTTTACAGTGTGGGTTCTGTCAGTGAGCCAGTTGGCAACCCATCTTTTGACATAGGGATTTATACCTAGTTTAGTGAGTTTAGCTTTAATTCCAGAATGGGGGATGGTGTTGAAAGCCTTGGCGAGGTCAAGATAGGCTGTGTGAACCACCTTACCCTCATCTACGGCTTTGGTGACTGCCTCAAAGAAGTCGACCAGGTTCAGGAGGCAAGATCTGGCTTTCACAAACCCGAACTGGGTTGGGTCCAGAGTTTGGAGGTTACCAATGTCTTTGTTTATGAATTCCATGATGATACATTCCATGGCCTTGCAGACCAGGCTCGTCAGGCTAATAGGGTGATAGTTCCCAGGATCAGTGGTGGCTCCCCCTTTGTTGAGTGGGATAACTGTTGCTGTGCGCCACTCAGTGGGCACAAAGCTTGACGTGCGGCTATGATTGAACATGGTGCTTAGGTGTGGAACCAGTTCGTTCTGATGTTTATGGAAAACGTAGCCTGGGATGTTGTCCGGTCCTAGGGATGCTGTGTTTTTGGCTTTAGAAAGTGCTGCTTTTACCTGTGAAGTTGTGATTACAGGGACTCTCCATTCTTCCTGTATAGATATGGGCCCTTTAGGGGGTGTGTGGGGGGTAAAGTTAGCACTGAACCTGTCTGCCAGGATGTTGGCAATATCAGTTGGTTCTGTAATTTTTGTGCCATTGTGCTGTAACTCAGAGCAGATCTGGGTGTTGCCATTGAGATTCTTGACATAGCTATAGACTGCTTTGTGGTTGTCCTTAGAATCAGTGGCAATCTTGTTTTCATAGCTAGCTTTGGAGGATCTTATAAGGGATCTCAGCTTCTTGCTGAGGCTGACCAGGGAGCTCCACCACTCATGGGATTTTTTTCTCTTTTGCAACAATTTCTTCCTTCTGTTGTAGAGTTTGTTTATGGCAGGGGACCACCAGATTGGCTTCCTTTTTTTGGAGGATAGCGTCTTGGTTATGTTTGAGATAGCACGGTCCATGCATTCATGTAAGTGCTTATAGAGTGCATTTGTGTAGGATTTAGCAGTCATAACTGTATTGCCCATCTGCATGGGTGTCATGAAATTCACCACTTCTGCCTTAAGAAGCATGAAGTTGGTTTTGGAGAAATTTTTTGCCATGGTTTCCTTAATGGGTGGTGGGGGTGGGATGTGAATATCTAGGGTGATTAGCTTATGGTCAGATCTGACCAAAGAGGAGTTGACTTCAGGTGTGGAACTCATGTTGGTAATGACTAGGTCTAGGATGTTGTTGCCCCTGGTGGGAGTGTGGATAAGTTGATCCAGGGCATTAGAATTTATGAATTCCAGAAAGCGCTGAGTGTAGGTGTTGGTACATGAGTAGTTTTCCCAGTTAATGGTGGGGAGTTGAAATCACCCAATATTAGGGTGTTTGGTTGAACCCTAATATTTTCCAGTATATCAAGAAAAGAGGAGTGGAAATCCTGGGGCACGATGGGGGATCTGTAGCAAGCTAGAATTTGGATTGCAGTTTTGCCCAGAGTTAGTTGCACTTGGATAACCTCGGCTGCATTATGCTGAGCAACTACCCTGGAGGTGTGGATATCCTTAATAAATATGGACACACCTCCGCCTTTGGTGTTTCAGTCCAGGTTAGATGGCCGAAGAGTGTGGTATGAGTTATAGCCTGGTAATGCAGGGGTTCTCTCTGGAGCCTTGAACCAGGTCTCAGTCACTGCACAGACATCGATGTTCTCCATTTTAAGGAGTGCCTCGAGTGAGTGCATTTTGAGATTTAGACTTCTAGCATTGAGTAGCATTACCCTCAGTTTTTGCGTGCCTGTTCCAGTTATGGTGGTGAATTTGTCATTTGAACCTTGCCAAAAAAAGGCAATATAGGGGTGGCAAGAGCCTTTGCCAGTATCCGGAATCCCAGGGGTGACAGGTGCAGACCATCTCTGGCAAAGCATCGTGGCCTGTCGACCATGTTGTCCCAGGCAGACAGATACTGCATCCTTTTAGAATGACACCAGAAGCTTAGCCAATTGCTGAAGTCAACCATTTTGTCCTTGTACTGCGGTATCATTCTGGGCGATGGCAGGATGCTACTCAGGGCTAGGGTCATACCTGCCTGGGCTACAAGATCAGAGAGTTCTTCCATGTCTCTTTTCATGTAGTCCAGGGAGGTACATCTCAGGTCATTCACACCAACATGGACAATCACCGAGTCATATTTGTACTTGTGGAGTGACCTGAGTGCGTGGGTTATGTAGCGGATACTGGCACCCGACAGGCAGCTGACAGTGACCTTCTCCTTGTTTAGCTTGGTGAGTGGGACATCAGCATGCCTGACTATAGAGTCACCTATGACTAGTGTGTTGGGTACGTTGTTTTGTCTTATGGACTGTGGTTGAGTAAGTCTGTGGGCTATGTGTCATTTGGGTTGTGATGGTGGTGGGAGGATGCTTGCGTTTCTGCTTTGGAGGTCTCTGTTGCTTGAGCAGATTATTATTGAGAGCCTCCGCAAATGTTTTTGTGTTTCTTTATGTGGATTTTGGTGGTGTAGGTTTAGTGGGACTATGTGATGAGTTTGGTGTGGTGCAAGTGTTTACCATCTCCTCTTGGCTATCAAGTTCAGTCTTGGTTGGAGAGAGCTTTGCCTCCAGTTTGGCTAGATAAGTGCATCTCTCACAGGTTGTAGTGTTGGGTGGTAGGAGGAGAGGGTTGTCTGTGTACATGAGGCAATTGCTACATTGCCCCAAGATGCCCAGATTCATCAAATAGACAGGAGAGAACACTGGGAGCTGACCCTTGGACATGCCTGAATAAAAAATATTTTCCTCTAGACAAGTGAGGAAAGTGAGTACAAGAGCTGTTTTTGTATAAGCAAGTGAGGAAAGTAGGTGCCAAGACTGTTTTCCTCTAGGTAATGAGGAAGTGTGAGTGCTGTAGTAATTTTGTAGTTTATTTAGTGCTTACAACAAGTTCTGAACAAGTGCTGAGCATGGATAAGCAAATTCAAGTGCTAAAACTAAGAATCTGTATCTGGATCTTGTTGCAGATAGGCTACCTAGTGCTTACCACTCCCACTAATGAGCTAGAAGGCTTCCCACTATCACAGAAAGGCTTGGGGGCACAGAAGCTTACAAACAGTCCTGGATACAGCAAATCTGTATCTGGGCTAAACTAGTTTCATGGAAGGTGGGAAGCAAGCGCAAATGCAGGCTTTTAAACCAGAAAGTTGAAAGAGATGAAAAAACTACCCAAATGGCCAATAAACTACAATATCTGAGCCAGAAACCACTCTTGTGGTAGAAAGGCTACATAGTGCTTACCACTCACACTGATAAGCTAGAAGGCTTCCCTCCAACACAGAAAGGCTTGGGGCAAGGAAGCTTACAAACAATCCTGGATACAGCAAATCTGTATCTGGATTACACTACTTATAGGAAAGGCAGAAAACAAGCTTGGAATTTATATATATATATATATATAGCTTTCTCAAAAAGTGTCTCTGTATTAGAAAGAATGAGCTAATGACAGTAGCAAAAACACTTTAAATGCAGTACAAGCTAGCACACTTGAGTGTGTAGCAATATTAAGGCAAATACAGTTTAAATAAATGCAGATAAGTTAAAAATGACAAAAACAAGTTTATGAAAAATCGGATAAGAGCACTTGAACACTTTAAAAGCACACAGAACAGCAAATTAAGGTATTAAAGTAGAAGACAGTTATGTACGAGCAGCTCAAGAAACTGTAACTAATTTTTTTTTTTTTTTTTTGTGGAGAGGGAGGAAACAGAGCAGATTAAAATGCTAAAGGGGATGTCCTTCCCAAGTGCTCTCTCTGTACACAACAAAGGAGATTGGACTGGTAGGAGTGTCTGAAATCAAAATATGATCTCACTGTACTCAGTTGAGTGAGCAAATGAGATGGGCCCAGTAGGAGTGTCCAAAAACAGATTTTCAGCAGGGGTGGGCAATTCCAAAGCCACCAAGATTAACATCACAACAAGAACAGGGAAGGGGAGTGGGAGACTAACTGCAGCTAGAGACAGGGAGTATTATCTCCCTGTATTATAGTATATATAACAATTATCTGCAAATTTCTAATCTTAAATAAGTGCAGAGAAAAGTATACTTAAATCAGCTTTTGTCAGTTGATTTATGCAGGTGAATCTCAGCAGCCAACCACTCGGAAGATGATCTTGTTTCAATGTTTCATGTTTTGAGAGAAACCAGGATATGTCAATATGTAGGACTCTCCTAGGTTATTATGCATGTGCTGAAGTGCATATGTTCCTTTATGTTTTTTTTTTTTACATTGTGATAACTTCTGCAGCAGATATTGAACAAAACTGCAAGCATTTAAGTCTTAGCATTCACATTTAGGTTATGAATTGAAAGTTTTATTGTCACAATTTTTGTTTCAATTTAACTATGTTGATAATATGCAGTGGATATAAAAAGTGTACACACCCCTGTTAAAATGCCAGGTGTTTGTGATCTAAAAAAATGAGACCACAATAAATCATTTCAAAACTTTCCCCACCTTTAATGTGACCTATAACCTGTAGAATTAAACTGAAAAACGAACAAATCTGTTAGGGGAAAAAATATAAAAAAATAAAAAACATATAATAAGCTGGTTTCATTTTCCTGACATTTACTCAGTTGCCTGCTACAGCAAAAGCCATGGTTCGCAGAGGGCTTCCAAAGCATCAAAGGGTCTCATTGTTGAAAGGTATCAGTCAGGTGAAGGGTACAAAGAATTTTCCACAGCATTGGATATACCATGAAACACAGTGAAGACAGTCATCAAAAAGTGGAGAAAATATGGGACAACAGTGACGTTGCAAAGAACTGGACGTCCCTCCAGAATTGATGAAAAGATGAGATGAAAACTGGACAGGGAGGCTGCCAAGAGACCTACAGCAACACTGAAGGAGCTGCAGGAATTTCTGGCAAGTACTGGTTGTGTACTACATGTGACAACAATCTCCCGTATTCTCCATATATCTTGACTGTGGGGTAGGGTTGCAAGACGGAAACCTTTTCTTACATAAAAAAACATCCAGGCCTGGCTAAAATTTGCAAAACAATACATCAAGTCTCCTAAAAGCATGTGGGAAAATGTGTTATGTTCTGATGAGACTAAGGTTGAACTTTTTTGGCCACAATTCCAAAAGGTACGTTTGGCACAAAAACAACACTTTGCATCACCAAAAAAACACCATCCCCACAATGAAGCATGGTGGTGACAGTATCATGCTTTGGGGTTGCTTTTCTTCAGCTGGAACTGGGGCTTTAGTCAAGGTGGAGGGAATTATGAACAGTTCCAAATACCAGTCACATTTGGCTTTTGACCCAAAACCATCAGGTGTCTACTAGAAAGCTGAAGATAAAGAGGAATTTCACCTTTCAACATGACAGTGACCCCAAGCATACAGCCATATCAACAAATGAATGGCTTCATCAGAAGAAAATTAAAGTTTTGGAATGGCCCAGCCAGAGCTTAGACCTAAATCCAATAGAAAATCTGTGGGGTGACCTTAATTAGGGCTGTGCACAAAAGATTCCCTCGCAATTTGACAGATTTGGAGAGCTTTTGCAAGGAAGAGTGGGCAAATATTGCCAAGTGGAGATGTGCCATGCTGATAGACTCCTACCCAAGAAGACTAGGTGTTGTAATTAAATCAAAAGGTGCTTCTACAAAGTATTAGTTTAAGGGTATGCACACTTATGCAACCAGCTTATTGTATGTTTTTTATTTCTTATATTTTTCCCCTAGCAGATTTGTTTGTTTTTCAGTTAAATTGTACCAGTTAAAGGTCACATTAAAGGTGGGAAAAGGTTTGAAATGATATTGTGGTCTCATTTTTATATCACAAAAACCTGGCATTTTAACAGGGGTGTGTACTCTTTTTATGTCCACTGTATATTTGTCAAGTGAAATTGTATACATATAAGGTGCATTCTTTGTTTAGTGATCAGCAGTTCAATTTTTGAATTTTTATGTGCTAACAGAGGGATTGCCAAGTTTATCCTAGGTTATTGTTGTCATCATTTAATTTTATCGTATCAAAAATGTTTCTCATCAAATACTGTACAATTTGAGACATTTAGTAGTAGTAATTGTAATACATGTTACCATTGCTTAAAATATTGAAAAGTTAAAATTTTATGAATTACTAGTAAAAGAAATGTTAAACTTTTTGTGAGCTTTAGAAAGACCTTCCCAAAAGCATGCTGCTTAAGGGACCTCCTGCATGAAGCCTCAGAATCATATATAGCAATGTCATTGAAGGTAGACAACTACATAGAACCAAAGGAAAGGTATGCAAACGGCATCTGCTAGACGTTTGGAATATACTTTTGGGAACAAACAGGAAAGTATACATTGCTGATGTGAGTGGCTATACCAGGGTATAGTATACCACAAATAGGTAGGTGCCAGCCTGTGCATGATTCATAAAGCCAAGAGGAGAATCAGACACAGACCCAAGCCTTCATGTGTCTGTATCCAAAATTGTCAGGTATAGTCCAATATAGTTGTCTGTAATAACACTCATAAATGAGTGACTGTAGCCTGAGGATAGCCGCAGTATTCTGTAGATGGAAGAAATGAGATTAGGCACCCGCTAGCATCTGGTCCTTAAGTGACAGTGAGTTACCAAGTTAGACCTATCCAACGATAGTTGAAGCACAGAACCAAGAAAAAAGATTTCAACCACGGAACTGAAGCACCAAACAGTGATTATTCCAAAAGTAAAAAACTTTTATTGCACACGAAGACAAAAAACTGATATCACAAGCGTTTTCGCTCGGATGTTCCGAGCTTTCTCAAGTTAGTGCTTTGCTATGTAGCAACTGCTTAAATAGTTGCTTACATCAATTACACTTCTAAGCTCGTGATTAATTAAACCATTGTACAATTAAGTAAATTCTTAATTAAACTCTTACGGATCTCTATTAAAATATAAGTTAATTAAACTGTTGTTCTTTTTAAACACATACATCGAGTGTTTACATTTACCGAGTGTTTTTTAACACAAAACATTCCAGTAAAATTTAAAGTATGTTGTAACACTCCAGCAGTTAGTATTTGAAAAACTTAAAAGTTGTTTTTAACTCCATTTCATTGTATAGATGTGCAAATTTATGTTCTTAAAATGTAATTGAGTAAAAAAACTTCCCATGACCGTATTGCTCATAACATTTCCAGTCTATGGAAGACAATAAAAACAGAATAATGATCATTTATGTGACATAAGTAAAAGCAAAACCAAATGGCACTTTTATCTAACCAAAAATGTTGTTACTAGTACATGTACCCTGGTTTCTATCACAATCTAGCTCTTCTAAGTTTTAAAACTGGCTTAATACTGATTGTATCATTTAGACCAGGCCAGTTGCTAGCATCTAATCTTATGGTATGCATGTACTGCAAAGGTTTTTACATAGGGAAGACAGAAAGGGAAATTAGAAAAAGAATGTGCGAACATTTTTTATGAAATAGCCAAAAATAAGGAAACAAATGCATTATACAAACATTCCCTTTCATGTCCAAACCACAATTTTAAATTCATGATTGTAGAACAAGTAAACCATGAGTTGCGAGGGGGGGATTGGGAATCCACCCTCGAGTATAGAGAGTTGGTTTGGCAACTAAGATTAGATGCTAGCAACTGGCCTGGTCTAAATGACACAATCAGTATTAAGCCAGTTTTAAAACTTAGAAGAGCTAGATTGTGATAGAAACCAGGGTACATGTACTAGTAACAACATTTTTGGTTAGATAAAAGTGCCATTTGGTTTTGCTTTTACTTATGTCACATGAATGATCATTATTCTGTGTTTTTATTGTCTTCCATAGACTGGAAATGTTATGAGCAATACAGTCATGGGAAGTTTCTTTACCAAGTTAGACCTCCCTATCCTTTACCTTCATCACAACTTCCAAATGATTAATCTTGTTAAAATATGAAATAGGGGTAGAAGTACAGAGCCTGCAGCAGGGAGACAGAGAAGCACACAGTCTCAGCTGGCGCATGTCTGAGTAAGGTTGAAATCCAGGCAGTTCTCAAAGTCATTAAAATCAACCTCTTGTCTTGAGAAAACCAGCAGTTTAATTGGGTTATCATCTGCACAGCAGTAATACTGGATCACGCTGCCCTTCATGATATGCTTTAAAGGAGGCATGCATTCTAGAAAAATGGTGACAAGACCAGGGCCAGTGGAAACTACGGCCCAAACTGCAGAATCCTATATAAACGCATTCTACGAACATCTCCAGGAATGCATGGATCATGCTATCCCAAACAAAACCAAGACCCAATCATCCAAAGGCAGGCGTCCAGTCTGGTGGACCCCTGCCATAAATAAACTGTACAACAGAAGGAGGAAGCTACTACATGATAGAGCAAAATACCTAATAGGGAAGGCATCTCTGATCAGTACTAGCAAAAAATTACGATCCCTCATAAAATCCTCCAAGGCCAGCTTTGAGAGAAAAATTGCACAGGACACCAAAGACGATCATAAGGCTTTTTTCAGTTATGTTAGAAACCTGGGATGCAACTCCAAGACTTGTTCTGAGTTGATTCTAAATGACAAAAAATACACTGAACCCACAGACATCGCCAATATCCTGGCAGACAGGTTCAGTGCAAACTTCTCCACCACCCCAAAGAGCAAGTATCTATCCCGGCAGAGGGCTGCCTCCCAAAAATCTCTGATGCTCAGGTGAAGGCTGCCCTCTCCAAAGCAAAAAACACTGCTTCCATGGGACCAGATGGCATCCCAGGTTGCGTCCTACATGAACTCCAAGAGGAACTAATCCCTCAAATGAAACAGCTATACAATCTCAGCCTCACTACAGGATATGTGCCCACAGAATGGCGTACAGCAACAGTGGTCCCACTCCACAAAGGTGGAGCCTCTACGGACCCTGGAAACTATCGCCCCATAAGCCTGACTAGCTTAGCCTGCAGGGCTATGGAGAGGATCATCATGGAGCTCATAAACAAAGACATTGGGGACCTACAGACACTAGATCCTACCCAGTTCGGCTTTGTCAAGGGCAGATCCTGCCTTTTGAACCTGGTTGACTTCTTTGAAACAGTCACCAAAGCCATAGATGAAGGAAAGGTAGTCCACACAGCTTATCTGGACCTTGCAAAGGCATTTGACACAATACCCCACTCGGGCATCATAGATAAGCTATCCAGCTTAAATATAAACCCCTATGTCACAAGATGGGTCACAAACTGGCTCAAAGACAGAACCCACAGAGTGAGAGTTGCTGGAGCCATGTCAGACTCGAAACCGGTCACAAGTGGCATCCCACAGGGTTCTGTCCTGGGACCACTCTTGTTCGGTATATACTTTTCTCAGGTACAGGCAAACGTGGGAGGACTATGGCTCACCAAGTTCGCAGACGACTGCAAACTGGGCGCCATAATCAACTCTCCAGCTGGCACAAACATCCTTCAAAAAGGTCTCACAGAGACAGATAACTGGTGCCAGTGCCATGGTTTAAAGCTAAATGCCAAAAAATGTATAGTCATACCCTTTGGCAAAAACAATGTGCCTACAAATTACCACATAGGCGGAAACCCATTAAGTACAGAGAAAGTTATTAGGGACCTGGGGACCCAAGTTGATAGCAATCTCTCCTTTGAAAACCACATTGCCAAAGTGGTAGAAAGACCTTCTACATAGCCCACCTCATCACGAAGGGTTTCACATCTAGATCAAGAGAGGTAATCGTGCCCCTTTATTCATCCCTCATCAGGCCCATCATAGAATACAATGCCCCTTTTGGGATGTACCTTACCCGACACCTGCAGCAATTAGAAAGACCCCAAAAGTATCTCACCAAGAGGATCAAGGGTCTCAAACAGATGCCATATGCTGCTCGGTTAAAAAAACTCCAGCTCTACTCAGTTGCATACCGCCTACTTCGAAACGATCTATGCCTGACATACAAAGCTATGTCAAATCCAGAATTAATGGACATGCTCCACCTCAGTAAATCTAAATCCCTTAGAGCCACACGCTCGAGGGACTTGAACCTCAGCACAGAAATAAATAGAACTTGCTGGAGGGACAGGTTCATAACCCAGAGGCTCCCTTCGCTCTGAATAGAATTCCAGTTCATGTGAGGCAGAGCACCTCACTGAATCTCTTCAAGAAGAATCTCGATAGGTGGATGGGGGATCTTAGGTTTGTCCCAGGGATTACTCCCGTGTCACTCTTAGACAGAGGCACAGTAAACTAAACCTTAAAAAGGGCACAGTATACTCAAATCAAGGGGTGGCGTAAGCCATACAGAATCGGGCTAGGCTTATAATTGCCCCAGAGCAGATAGCCTAGTATGAACCTATGAACCTATAAGATGGAGCCTTATGGCACCTTACTGTGCAGGAGGTAATACCTTGTGTAACTCTCCGTAGAAAGAACTAGCTGAAGGTGCTCAGAGAGGTAATAGTGAAACCAACCAAGAGGCGTGGAACACTGGGCACAGTCAGTATTAAGACTGTCCATTATGATGTCATGATCTATGGTGTCAAACATGGCACACACATTCTGTAAAACCAAGGCGGAGTATAGTCTGACTTTTCAATATAAGAAGGTCCGTTACCAATTTGCCAATGATAGCCTCAGTGTTGATTCTTATTTTAAAATCACAATGGTAAAACTACACAAGTCAGCACACAATATAGCTCTCATTCAAACTGGAAGTTTACTCAAAAATATAGGCAGATTTTCATCTAGATTTGAAGCACATAAAAAACATCAAGTGTAAACACCAATAGGTGAAAAAAAGCATACCGATTTCAGCTTATAGCCTTCATCAGTGCTAACTAAATGTGCTTTCAAAAACCAACATATAAATGAAAACAGTAAATTACCTCCACAATTCTATTGGTTAGTTTTAATTGCTCATTAACCCCCTGGGGAAAACAAAGCCCCTAATTTAACTATCCACATACGTTCCTTATAATTTAGAAGAGAATGTAGACATTCCTGCTGCATATGTTGTTTCTGAATTCTGTCAATAATAGTGAAGGAAAATTTAGCAGTGGTATGTTTTAAACTATGCTTATAAGGGCATTCATACTTCTGGCACACCTAATATCACTTAAGTGCCGAGATATCCTTAATTTAAATGGATGTGATTTCTGTCATACATAAAATGCTGGACATGTACATTTAGCCATATATACCACCCAAGCTCTGTTACAATTTCCATAAACCAAAATATCAGATATCTTGGGACAATTGGAGGAGGTAAAGGACTTCTGTTTCCGGACAAACTATCAAAAACTACAGTGTCCATAAGGATAGCAGCTCATTAATTTGCTGCCATCCAATCTCATCTGTACATCATTTTGGACCATTTTATTCCCTTTATTATAATGATTAAACCAACCACTCATATTGTTGCCTTTCCTATATGAAAACCTACACTTGCCTGGCAGTAATTCCTTTACCCTATCATCCATTTATAATATATCCCAATGTTGATATATGATGATCTGCAAAAAGCCAGTATTCATTCCAAAATCCATAATAAACCTAAGGGGCAATTCATGTGTCTGGTCTATAACTCAATATTTAAGTGTTTGATGTCTATGAACCTGTTGTACAGAAGATACAGCCTGTTGAATATTCCTGTTAGAGTAACCCCTATTTTGGAACCTTGTTATCATATCTTTAACCTGTGTATCATAATCTGCCGCTGTTGAGCATATTCTTTTAAGTCTTAAAAACTGAGACTTAGAAATATTGTTAATAACATGTTGGGGGTGGCAACTGGTAGCATGAAGAAGGATATTAATTTGAGGATGTTTGCTATAGACAGTACTTCTCAAAGTTCCATCATGTAATACATTCACTTCAACATCCAAAAAAGTAATTACCTTTGGATGATAATTAACAGTGAATTTAGTACTCCACTTATTTTCATTTAAATATTCTACAAATTCATTTAGATATGTATCACCAGAATGCCAAACAAGCCAACAATCTTCCATTAAGTGATGTTCAATAAATCCCATGAGTAAGTCGGCATAGATGGGAGCAAAAGATGCTCTCATCGCTGTTCCTTTAAGTTGAAGATTACATGAATTATCAAAATAAAAAGCATTTTTGGTCAGCACATGCTCAGTGAGGCATAATAAGGCATAATAAGAAAGTATTGAACCCAGGATCATACAAAGATGTCTAAGTGAGCCAAAACTCCATAGCTAACAATCCTGTCCAATGCAGAAAGTTGGTATGCAATCCATTAAGATCATGTGCAAAGCAACCAACTTTTTTCAATTTGCATTTCTGCTATTGTATTGAGAAATTGGGAAGTATTTGAGACTGTACATGTACCAAAAGAGGTTTTAGATATTTAGTCAAAAAGGCCAAAAGGGGTTCTGTAAGAGAGCTCCTGCCTAACAGAATTGGTCTGCCCGGAGGCTGATTGTGATTTTTATGGCTCTTCGGTAACGTAAAAAATTTGTCTGCTGGGGTTTACCACCGTCAAATGATATCTGGTTTCTTTAGAAATAATTCCTTCCTCAAAAGTCAAGTTTAAAGACATGTCAATCTCTTGTTTAAAGATTGATGTTGGGTCCAAAACCATCAACTGATAATATTGTTGGTCTGACAGCTGTTTGAGGGCCTCATTATAGTACGTATCCCAGTTCCAAACTACCACAGCGCCCCCTTTGTCTGTCTGATTTATGACAATCTGTCGATTTCTACTCGGTCTATTCAAAGTTTGACGTTCAACCTTAGTTAAATTATCTCGGCCATCATGTACATCTACTGATTTAAAAAATGTAAATCTCTCAATACTAAGTTTTGGAACATTCCTACATACTTATTCATAGGAGGCACAAATGAAGAAGTTCTAAATCTAAACTCATGCAAATCCTGATCAACACGACTGGATTGTGCAAAATATAATTTTAACTTAACAGTTCTACAAAAGGTCAAGACATCCTGAGCAAAAGCATTTTCCGACACAAAAAAATTAGGAACAAATCCCATGCCTTTATTAAGTAAATCACATTCTGCTTGTGTTAAATCAACTGAAGAGATATTATGGACATTATAATTTATTTGCATATCACCATTGCCAACATTGATTCCAAGCTTGTTGCTATTCCTTCTATGTTTTCTCCCTGCTCTTCTAGTTCTCCTAAAGGGAACTGAACATTCCCTTTCTTATTGGGTGGGGAATGAGAAGGTGTGGTACCTTCATTGTCTGTGGTCGATGAAAACTTATCAGGCGAGGTATCAGAAGAAATCTTAGATTTCTTTAAAATAGAACATTTTCTTTTTCTCTTAAAACTAGTCATTGTTGGATCTTTTTATCACTAAACTGAACTGATTTCCTAATCTCAAAAGGCTTGCCAGCAGATAATCCCTGATATCTCCTTGGAATTGTTTAATCATCCTGGACTTGAGTTATTTCTCTGTTTGCATCAGTCCACTAGAAAAAAATGAAAACTGTTCTATATATACAGGTTTGTCCTTAAAAGCCTGAACCTGCTCAGAAAGATCAGTAATAATTTTAGATAATGCTGAGATCATGCTTTCATAAAATTCAATCAGAATCTTAACAAAAGCTATAGAGGCAGATTGCTCGGCTTCTTCCCATTGTGTCAATAATAACTGATCCATGCCCTTAACAAATGGCTGTATTTTGACCCTTAATCCCCGTGGGGAGATGTTTTTACTAAAATAGGCCTTAGCCTGAAATATCAAATATGTGTTCTTAATCCCTTCATATTATTAGAAAGGATAATAAAAATATTCTTACAGGAACTAATCTCCTAGGTCCTTATTTCTTCCATATTGGTGGACTTAGTGCAGGAATCAAAAATATCCAAATTGTCCTTGTCTGCCAACAAGCCTTGTGTAATATGAGTGAGATTCATAGGAAAAACCTACAAGCACCAAGTAAAAGGCACAGCTATATTACGTATCCTGCCGTTCTCCTCACTGTTGAGGCAATAGCTGCAAAGTTCTAAAGAGCAACAAACTTTGTTATTAACAAAATGAAAAAGTATACATATGTGGATCATAAGAATAAAAATTCATACCCTTTCTTATTGTTCCAAATATATATATATATATATATATATATATATCAGCCTAAACTATAAAGGGGGTACAGCATTTATATAGTCCACATAAACACCCCAAAACACTTGTTAAACCTCGATGCATGAAAATCTTGCCATGACAAAAGTCATAAAGTTACCAAAAAATAGCTTGTTCACTCATATAAGGAATTCCCACAAAGAGTGCCTGCCAAACATCCTAGCATAAAAATCGCCAGAATATAAGGAATTCCCACAAAGAGTGCCTGCCAAACGTCCTAGCATAAAAATCGCCAGAATATAAGGAATTCCCACAAAGAGTGCCTGCCAAACGTCCTAGCATAAAAATCGCCAGAACAAACCATCCAAAATAATTTGGGTGGGTAACTCTGCCAGTTATTTGAATAATATAAAAAAACCCAAATAGGCCAATATTCACTGGCACTAAATTTTAAATAAACAATGAAAATAACCACTGTTAAAACCAAATCTTAATTCAGCACACATTGAATGTAACTCTGCATAAGTTGTAAATAATAACATGGCATCTACTTTGTTCGCCATGTTAAAACCCAAAACCAATATCGATTTGAATGGAATGACATGTAAAGAGTTAAGAAAAAATGTCCAGACCAAGTATAGCTATAACATAAATTGTCTGGAGTCATACAAGCAAGCAAGTTCCTGTGTATTGGAAAAAATCCAAAATAGCCCACTGTTCACAATCCACGTAGTTTGTAGTTGTAAACACGTATGCAAGGGAGAACAGCTCGTTGAATTCACCAATCCATAAAAAATCCAATTCAATGCAAATTGTGTGACCAGTGTCCAGTGTTGAAATTCACCTCTATGTTGAACAATAATCAGTGTGAGAACTGAATTTTACTCTGAAAAATTCTGGATACCTGTTTACATTAGTCATCGATAACAAAATGGCAGCTGCTTCTATAGCCAGGCTTTAGAATCCAAGATGAAACATGAATTGCACAGGGTTATCACAAACTAGTAACCACAACTCTTCTTAAAATTTTTTTGACAACATAGAAGTTATCCTAACCCAATATAGATATAACCAATATCACCTAAAGTCCAGTATTCCGTTGCAAAATTCTTTGAACCATAAGAAAGCTTATAGGAACAAAATTGGGTACACAAGTCACACTAATCATTGCCCATGATTGTAAAATCCTCACGACCCATAAACCACTAGTTTCATGTCTGTTCACAATAAAAATGTTTAGTGGAACATGACAGTCAAAATCCATTTGCAGACTAAAGCATTCGCTTCATTGCAACATGCAGGAAGTTCCACCATTAATGAAGGATGTAACCAAAGTCCGGAATTCAGTCACAAAATTAAATACCGTGGAAAGCCCCAAAAACCAGGCTGAATAAACAAATCCAGTTACTTGTCATCGTTGAACAAGAGTTATATTGTGTGCTGGCTTGTGTAGTTTTACCATTGTGCTTTTTTGGGCCTTGCACCTTACCGTAACTTGCGTGGGGGTTGGGTTATGTTATTTTAAAATCAGAGTGATAAGAATCAGGCAGGTTATTCTATATTAAATAGGGATACAACTAAATAGAACAATGCTTTCAATATTTTTTCCAAAAAAGAAAGGAAAAGGTTAGAGGCATGAGTAACATTTTTTCAGGTTGGGCAACAGAGGTGTTTTCTTAAAACTGGGTGTTAATAAGGCTTCTTTTCAACTAGATGCTCAAAACTCATCATCAATGAAAGAAGTACACTCAAGAAAATAATCAGACTTAAGGGACTGCAGGATGATTTAATCAGCCTTATATGCACAGAGTCCAGTCTACAACAGGATGAGTGCACAGCCAATACCATATCCATAAGTTTTTCACAGAGAACATGTTAAACTTGCTCTACAAAAAGTGGCATTTTACATATTGACCACAAACTTGACTTGACTTGCTTTATGCTGTCTGGAGGAGACATTACCCAGTCAAAATAACCTTATCTGCAAAGAAACATGCGGCCTTCTGTCATAGTGGGGAACTCCACTCTTTGTGAACATTAAGGCAGACTGAGCTTTACGTCCTGTTCAGTGTATAAAACTGCATGACTGGATAGTCTGATGCAGCAGATATTTTGTACAAAAAAATGCCGCTCTGTCTTGCTGCATACCAGATCTTATTAGTGCTGTTATCTTTGTGATTCATAAAACTTGTGATTATACAAGCACTCTCTATTCACAATAGGCCCTGGGAATACACATTCTGAGCTGGTAATATCCAGAGCTAGGGTGTCACAGTGGCACAGTGTTTATTGTTTCTGCCTCACAGTGCTTGGTTCTCCAGATCTGTTCTTGGCTGGGCTGCCTTCTGTGAAGAGTCTGCACATTACCCCTATGTCCATGTGCGTTTTTGGGGTACTTTGTTTTTTTTCTACTTTTCAAACATAAGCCAAATATGAACTATTAATCCTCCAAGTTGCCCACAGGTGTTGAAGATATGTGTTTGAGTGACTAGCTGTGTGTAGCTTGTGATCAGCTGATGCCATGGGCAAGACCTTGCTTCTCTGCCTTATAATAGGAGTGCAGGAATAGGTTGTGGCTTACCATGACCCTGAAATGGGCTAAGGGGGTAGTCGGAGAATAAAAGAATGACTTACTATTCTGAGACCAGGTCACAGCTCAATTATAAGCTGCCACCAGGAGCTCTAAATTGTTAACAGTAATTTTCCTGAAGTGATTTTTCGATGTTGTAATATGGTTTGTGGTATTTGATGAGTTAAGTACCAAGATGCATTTTTCCGCTTGTCTATAGTTATGTATTTGGGCCTTTTTTAATAAAAAAAAATTTATATTTTTTTATTAAACCATGGCACAAATAAATTTTGTAGTTACTTCTGTGACTTTACGTTGGGGTAACGTGTTGTATCCATAGACTTTAATGGAGCACTTTTGTGCATGAACAATGTTGCACCTTTTAAAATCAATGGACACAACACGCATTTTCCTATGTTGATGCCACTACTTTTAAAGTTCACTGTTTTTCCTCTGTGATGTTAGTGTGTATGGGAATGTATTTTTTTAAAAGTGTTTCTCTTCTTTCATTTTTAGCTGCTCTGAACTCCATTAACTGAACTATTCTAAAAGCCTTGCCACTAAATGAGGCAGTAGAAAGATTCAGTTCAGTGTTTCTAAGTATCCTAAACTGCCTTGAACCTCTACTTAGGAAGACAGTAAATCTAATGTTGCTGTTTGGCTTACTAATCAGAGAGTAGAAGTCTTATGCAAAATAGAATCAAGGCATGGAAAAAGTGGCAGAAACTTAAAACTCCACAAAACCTATAGCGCTTTAAAGAACTTTATAACCTTACCAGAAAGCCAGCCAACCTTGATAAGAAAAGAATGCTACTCTGATTTATAAAATAACTATAACCCCAAAAATTCTGGCCACTCATTAAACAAATTTTATACCCAGGAAGTAACAATGTCCTTAACTCTTGTCCAGTAACTCCCCCTTAGAATCAGCCACTAAGTTTAACTTGTATTTCATTGACAGCATAGCTATCCTCACCAGTAAATCCCTTCCTGACGCATGTCTATCCCCATCCTCTAATATCTCCACCATCATACTAAAGCTATTTGCCACGCCTTCCATAAAATAATTATTATCCAAACTTAAACCCAGATTTCCTGCAGAATACCTCAAAATTGCTGCTATCTACAGAGGGTGAGCAAACACCATTGCATACCCAGTCTTTGTCCTTATAAACAGGTCAGTACAAGATTCCTATATTTCTGCAATCTGGAAAAAATGCCTTGTCATCCCTCTCCACAAAGGTGACACTTCTACCAAGATGCCTTATTTCTGACCCATTGTAATCTTCAACCCCCCCCCTCTCAAAAATATTGGAAAACTTTGTCCATAAACAGCTACTCCAGATTTTCTTAAGGGAACAATTATTAAGCGTTACTCAACATGGTTTTAGACCTACCCGTAGCATGGCAACTACCCTCCCAACTTTTATAGATTTACATAAATAAAGCCAGGGATAGAAATAAACTTCTTCCTTAACTTCCATATTCCTAGACTTATGAAAAGCTTCCATATTCCTAGACTTATGAAAAGCTTTCAACATTGTGTCTTATAAAAAAAAAAAAAAAAACTCTTATTACAACTGTCCACAATGGATATCTCGCAATCTACTCTTCGGTGGTTTAATAATTAGTTGTCATAACACTACCAGGCAGTCAAATGGAATTCTATCCTTTCCCTGTATCCACAAATCATTACAGATATGCCACAAGACTCTATCCTTGGTCCTCTTCTATCTAATATTTTTATAAACAGTTTTCATACTTCTGTATAACAGGCATCCCTTGTACAGTATGCAGATGATACTACTCCTATCTGCCTCTCAGACAAGACAAGATTACACAACATGCCTTTAACTTTATTGATAACCAGCTTTGTAACCACCAGTTCCTTCTTAATCCAAAGACAACTAAACTTTTTTTTTGTATTTTTCCTCAAATCATTTACCCATGAGAACAATAACTTTAAGATCACACCCCTAAACAATACGCTAATTGAAGTAGTGCCCCATACAAAACTGATCGAGGTTACAGTAGATGACGACCTCAGATATGACCTCCACATGCAGAACAATATAAAAAACACCAAAATTCTAGGAATGCTATATACAGCCAAAACCTTCCTTACTGCTCCACAAAAGTCACTCTTCCACTACATACTTACTATGCTCTCTAGTATATGGTTCTCCCATCTTGACTAACCTCCAGGCCACCCTAAAATGTAAACTAGAACAGTGATACAGCAAGGTAGCTAGATATGTAGCTCATAAAAGTCAGAGAACACATTACAGTTCTGCACTAAAAACTAAACTGGCTAGCATTATCCAACCAACTAAATTATTCCCAACTTCTCTTAACACACAAAATTATATTTAATCCCACTTCCTGGCCAGGTTCTAAGTACAGTTCTCCACCACTACTTCCCAAATCATCACCTTCAGTTTTCTGAAAAAGATCTACTTGACATCTATAAGCCTTACAAAAACTGCAGTCAAAGTCTGTACTCGCATTGTGTAGTAAAAGTCTAAGACTATGATCCCTGCACCAGTCACAACAATACATTACATTCAGTTATTAAAGTTGCAACTAGAAGAATTCCTCTGACTTCTGGCTTTGCACTTGCTGCTTTTCTGGCTAAAACTTTAGCTCCTTCTCCTCTAATACCTACATACATTCATTATCTCGTTTTCCTTGTTTTTATTTCTCTTACTCTTATTTCCTTTACTCTTAGTCTTACTTTTACTCATTATTTCTCCTGCCTCCCATATCTACTCCACTTATTATCTCTAGCAAATACTTTTTCTCACTCTTCCCTCTCTTCCTATTCTCCTTATTATCCACTGTTTGATTGTAATAAACTCTCACACTTATGCCATGCCAGCATGTTTCAATACTGTGGGTAGCACAGTGGTGCAGCGGATAGTGTTGTCACCTCTCAACAAGAGAATCCCCAGTTTGATTCTCAGCTTGGGTGTTTTCTTTGCGGCATCTACATGTCCTCTCTGTGTTCACATGGGTTTCTTCTGGGTGCTCCTATTTCATCTCAAATTTCAAAGACGTGCAGTAGTGGATTGGTCATGGTAAACTGGCCACAGGTGTGCGAGTGTGCGGTATGGAAGGGCTAACCACCTAGCAGTGTGAAACTTGGCTGTAGGTGAATGTTACCAATAGAACTCACTGAAAAGAACTCCGGATACAATAAAAGCCCATTGGAAACGTAAACTGTCAAATTTATTAAGTGTTCACATTAAAATCCACTTTTCGTCAAGATACCAGCAGGAAATCTGGGTTCTTCCCTCTGAAGAAGTTGAGCAATGGTGTCTTGACGAAAAGTGGATTTTAATGTGAACACTTAATAAATTTGACAGTTTACGTTTCCAACGGGCTTTTATTGTATCCGGAGTTCTTTTCAGTGAGTTCTATTGGATTCCTTTGCACCTGTGGAGTTAGTAGTTGGTGGTCTTTTTCAACAGTCTGTGTAGGTGAATGTTGCTGTTGAAATGACACCTCGACCATATGTGTAAAAATGGGAAAAGGGGTTGTGAATGGATGTTTCAGTGCTATATGTTATTATATTTATCTGTTTTTTACTGATGGTATACGTGTATTTACAGTTTATTGTAATAACCTAAGTATATGTATTTTCTATTCTTTTATTTGTGGAGCTTTTTGCCCCAGGCCACAGTTGAATACAAATAAAAATATCCAGTAGGACTTTCAAAGTAAACTAATGTCAGTAAACAGATAAATAAATAAATAATCAAATGACAAAAAGAAAATACTTTGTAATGGATAAAGGTGCTGTTTGGCAATTTTTGCTTTCCAGCAGGGGTGCAAATATAATATTTGAAAACCTTAGAAAACCACTTTAAGGATATGATCCAGTATGGGTATTGGGTCATGTTTAGTAATATTTTTCAAATCCCTACACCAGACCAACTCATTACTAAGTCTTGTATTTTGTTGGAACTCTAGAGAGAAATGGACCAAATAATTGTTACACCATGAGACTTGCTCCACTACTAGGCAAACATTGACATCCCCAGCTGGCCTGGGATATAACTTCTGAGGTGTCTTCATAAATACAGGTTGCATAGGAAAGCAAATGAGCTAAGCCAAAACTCCCCATAATCTACAATAGTACCACAGCAATATTCACATACTCAACATAAGCCCAGGTAATTCACCTTAAAAGATGCAAGACAGCACTGTGATAAGGAAGTGAATAAACTCTTGTTGAAGTGACACCTCAACCCTGGTGGATAATAAGTTGTCTGTGATATACAATATGCTAATGACTGACTGAAATATTCACAGTTTGTAATTCCACTGCTAGCTGGTCCATTTCATATCTCAACCTTTAAATTCAATTTGATGCCCCTTTAGGTCTCCGAATAATCTATAACCTGAGTTGAATTTTAGCCTGTAAATAGTCCTCACATTCTCATACAACTAGATCTTGGTTAGAAATGCAAGATCGCTAAAAGTAGGAAGTCTGATGTATGAGTGAGTTACTCCATGCAGATCTGGGATTAAATAGCACAGCCCTGGCTTAGGCTAGGGAACACCTGGGGACTTGAGCATCTTTTAGCTTGTACAGGCTGCTGCTTACACTCAAAACTCAAACCTGAATACGTGTTTGGGCAAGCAGCTGCTGCATTGTACCTGAACACATTATTCGTTTTCGATCAGGTTAGGGAGCAGGAAGGGAATTTGGGGTTAGGGAGTGGAAGGGAAGGTTTAGGGTTAGGGAGCAGGAGGGGAATTTTGGGTTAGAGAGTGGAAGTGGAGTTTTAGCAGTAGTGAACCGGAGAGGAATTTAGGTTTAGGCAGTAATGGGGGATTTTAGGTTTAGGGAGGGGTGGAGTTTACATTTGATGAGTGAGAGCTAGGGTTAGGAACTGCGTGGTCGTTTTAGGGTTAGAGTTTGAACTTTGGTAGGGCTATACATTTTTGTAGGGTCTTGTGCTGGAAGGGCTAGGCAGTTAAGTAAGACTGGGCTAGTGGGAGTTAGAGCTGTAGTCTAGTGCTAGGAAAATTGCAGGCAGTAAGACAAACATCCTCTAAAGCAGACAGGACAGATGGAAAGGGTCTAGGTTGTGGAAAAATCCTTCTGTAGCAACTCATAGCATTTTTTGAGGGACTGAGAAACCTCAATATTCTCGCACTGAAATCACTGAGACATTCTAGCAGTAGTTTCAGAGAGAGAGACCCCCCCCACGGAGAATCAAAAAGTGAGCTGAGTGAAACTGCTCTGAGTCTGAATCAGAGATCTGAGGACAAAACCCTGAATCTGTCCCTGCATCTTCCCTGTTCTGATTCAGAATCTTGAATCTCTTCAGGAAAGGAGGCATCCCTCTTTCTTTTACTGGAAACTACTCCACAAGAAATATCAGTAACCTGAATCAAACCCTGAGCCAGACCCAGTTAGCTAGTCCTATCCAAAGAAATTTGAGGAGGAGTAGATACATGCTTAGTTTTTTGTTTCTTTTTGACAGGAAAAATGGGACCAATCATTTTACTAATGGCAGCTGCTGCTTCTTCAGGGATGGGCACAACATTCTGACACAACAGGGAAACCTTCCCTGTTCCCTCTCCCAGGACTGATAAGAGTGGCTCCGTCTTGCCCTCTGAGGGGGCCCCAAGAGCCGCAAAGGATGTGGCTAACCCCCTGGCCATAGTGGCTGTAGGTGCTGCACTAGAAATATCTGGGGTAAAAGATAAGTGGTCTGAGGTACAACAAATGGCTACAGCAGAGCCACTCACCTGCAGAAGAGTCAAATTGATAGCCTGATGTGGTGGCAAAGGTCAGTAAATGCCAGTAAAACTAACAGTCCACAAAAGTTACTTTTCTGACAGAAAAAATACAATAGAAATAACTTTCAAACACTGTGGCAGCACCAGAATGGAAATAAATGCAATTTCTCCACAAAAATATTTTATTAGTTAGTTAACACTGCTTTTAAACTGACAGAAACAATGAGTGCTCCATTTAAAAGGAGGTTACAGTCTGGAGACAACACTTGTAGCTTCAAAATAACTTCACTGAATTGAAAACTAATAAAATAACAGTAAAAAATGCTCCCCAAGTAAAGTCCGAAGCATTTGTGGTGACTGACTGCTCCCTACCTGCTTCAAAGCAGTTAGTCTTGAGCATCTGTGTGACTGACTGCTTTGGAGCAGGGAGGGAGAAAGGGAGACCTGGATTTAAGGATAGCATAAACTGACCATTGAGCCTTGCAGATGTCAGAAGCGAGTACTCGTCAGCTGCAGGAAAGCACTGAGGGCTGCTTGCCCAGACTTGTCTTTTAGTCAGTTCAGCTCGAGCTGCTTGACCGTTTGGATGCGTGAAAGGTTTCTGGAAGCTTTGGAAGCTTGCCAGCTGTTATATCCTTGGCAGGATGTAACCCAAATAGGTAAGGCTTCTGAAACAGTGATCAGTATGAAGAACATCTTTATCTGTCTGTCTTCAAAATGCAGAAACATAGAATTTGAGAACAGTAAATGGCAGACTAGGTCATTCACTCTGTCTCCCTCGGTTTAATTTCCAGTCTGATGTCCCTTTTAATCTTTTGGCTCTTAATTTAACTCTGTGTTACTGTACTGTCTGTCCCCTTTGCAGTTTGAGTTCCTATTCTGAGTATAGACCACTTCAACTGACAAATCTGTTCGTCCTGAAAATGGGAACTTTTGGACATCATTGCTAAGTTTGCTTCACCCATCCTTTTTTGTCTTATTCTTTCTGTTTACAGTTGCAGATGAACAATTTGCTGAGATGCACCCTGTTTTTCTCTTCTACTTAATCTGTGTCATGAGGGGTGACAAGTGTCATGTAATACAAGCTGGCTTAGTCAGTGCTTCAGTTTTATAAATAACAGGTAAACAGACAACAGCAGACACAGCTTGTTCCAGACTACGCCTCTAGAAAGCTGATGAATTTAGTAACAGTTAATGGTGTGTGTGTGTGTGTGTGTGTGTGTGTGTGTGTGTGTGTGTGTGTGTGTGTGTGTGTGTGTGTGTGTGTGTGTGTGTGTGTGTATACATCTTTAGAATCTAAGTAGTTTGACACTCAGAACATTTTACATTTTATAGCTACTGGGTTCACAGAATGCATCTGTGAGAAGCAGTATAAATCAGACAGCATTTTTTCTGTAAGCTGAGATCAGGATTTTATAGTGCATTCTGAAACTGGCATATCTCGTCTCCATCCTGACAGAATGAAAATGTAATTTATTGTTTCTGGTAGATGACTTGCAGTTGAATGATTAGTTGAGCAATTTGTACTGAGGACAAGGATGTACTGCCTCGTTACGAATGTTTCTGCTGACAAGCTCTGATAAAGTATACTGAACTTAAAAAATATTTCAGTTAGTTACAGTATATAAGCGCTGTCGCCTCACAGTAAGACGCTGTCTGGTTCGATTCTCAGCTAGAGCGTCTTCTGCACTGAGACATGCGTGAATGGGTGTTCCTTCGTTGAAGGTTGTGCGTCAGGCCCGGCAAGTCGGCACGTAAAAATCTACTGCCAATCATTAGCGGACCGGAGTTCCGCTGTGGCGACCCCTAACCGAGAAAAGTCGAAAGACACAACAACAACAGTATACAAGAACATAATGAAACCACAGGAACCTCACACTTTCTTTACAGCTTCATTCTGGTATCCTGAGAGGAATGTGTATGTGGTGTTTATGGTTATAAAATTCCCTGGTGCAGTAGTGGCTTTAGGTGCAAGCTGTGAAGTCTTATGGTTTTTATTCTCATTTACTTTTATTTACAAATCTTTGTGCATTTGTTAATGTTCTGAGAAGTTGCCAGCTAGGAAGACTTGCATTCTGCACCATAGCTCATGAAAGTGTACACCTGGAGGGAAGGAGCCAGGTTATGGTATCCACAAACGAATGCTTCAGATACATTCAAAAAGATGCAAGATGGTGTGTGGAAATACTACTTCTATAAGCAGCAACAGCAGCCATTTAATGGCAAAAGTAGCTTAGCACAAACTCATGGAGGAGTTACAATAGTCTGGCTTAACTCTCTATGAGGTGAGTGCAGTTGACAAGTTTGGGGTGGGTCAGCTAGGGCCACAGGAGAAAATCTACACTCGGACCACCAGTCAACCATAAAATCTATTTTACATTACTATGGTTTTATTTGCATGCTCTAAAATTCATTATATGATATTATTTGTCATGTTCTTCTGCAGGCTTTGCATTCCTGCATCCCACTCAAAGTTCTGAATGTTTTGGTTTCTCTGAGTGTGTTATTTGCAGTACATACCGCTAATTTGTTTGAATTCTTCCTTTTGAATACTTTTCTACCTGCCATGGTCATTGCTTCCCAGTTGGGCTGCTTATCAGACGTGTGAGTTCCAACACTTTGAAAATTAAAATGAGATTCTACTATACTAATAGCAATTTGTGAAACTTACTCTTTACTTTGGAGGCTTTGCCCCCCGTTCCCCCAGCTTGGGGGTTACACTTCCATACCCTGCTACTTTTATATACTTTTTCTGATATTGGTGTACCTCAGACTAGTGCAATACTTGGAGATACTACAGTCTTGTAATTGGTATGTATTTCCCTCCATTTACCTGTAAAGTTTTGCTGTGCCAAGGATTGCAGCTATTACCCTCACAATTTCAGTGACAACCCCAGATGATATTTGTGAGGTGGGATGGGTCCAGTACTCATCCACAAACCCAAATTTGTCAGACTGTGATATGAGCTCTTTGTATTGCCAGCAGGGGAACTACATGTTGGAGGTGTTCATCTAGATACTTTCATGTAGTAGTGTCATAGCAGAGTGCATGCTTGCTTGCATTCATGATGATCTTACCTGTACCCAGCGAAGAAGTCTAATGGCTGTGGGGGGCGAAATATTTTACTGCAGGAAGAGACCCAGGCACTTGTTAGATAAAAGTAATTTGTCTGATTTTATGGCTAACTTAACTGCTAGTCTGAAAGTACATGTATTTATTTATTTAGATTTGTGTAATTGTAGGCATCTGGAACAGTTACAAATCAGAACAGATATTTTGGGGAATACAGAAGCAGAAAAGCCTGAAAGAAATAGTGTCTATAACATGAATTGCTCATTTATGAGGTGAGTAGATGGCCTTTGCATGTGCTTTTACTAAGTATAGCCCATTTGGATTGGGCAGCTAATTCTCAGTGTTGCCCCTTGACACTTGTGGAATAAGAAAACAAAGTACCAGAGAGCCCTGAATGGCGTAGGAGTGAGTGGTGAATTGAGAGAAGAAGTCTGCTGTGGCAATGTATTTTAATAAGGTCTAGAGTGACAATCTGTGGAGCAATTTTAGAGGCAGGAATGACTGTAACAGTGGGATGTGGCACATAATAAGAATATGTTTGCCCAGCTACCTTGCAGACTGTGGCACAACTTTTGTGGCCTTAGGATGTGGTTGACAGAATAGGGGATGGTACATGTAGGCCAAGGTTTCAAAACTCTTAGGTTCCACGTTATGCTGATGCCATTTCTTAATACACAGAATATTACTCTTACTCCTGTGAGAAACATTTGGATCATGGAAGAAGCTTAAATTGGAAAGGGGCACAGCAGAACAAGCCAAGTGCATTTGTGTTGGAAACGGAGGCTTTTTAAAATCAGGTTCTTCCATGTGAAACTCTGTTACAGCTAAGCAATTGTCATGGTGCCACATAGATGATAACCACAGAACTACATCAGAAACTAGCTAACAGCCTTGAAAGGTATAACGGACTTCCCACTGTCACATAAATGGCAGCTAGAAATGAAAATGCACATCTAGCATAACAGAGGCTTTAGAAAGCTATTAGGCATTTTGTCTTCTGCTACAGTTTTGTAAATGACATGCATCAGTACAGCTAAAACTCTTCATGTCATACAAAGGATCATAAATGGGTATGTAATCATAGCCATTTGTTAAGTGTTCTCAAAATGAAATCAAGAAACTTGCCTCTTGACCTTTGCTGCTGTGAATTTCTTGAAAGCATTTCTTGAACACAACATTTTGGCTATGAATACATAATTATATTTATGTGTATATATATATATGTGTGTGTGTGTGTGTGTGTGTGTGTGTGTGTTTGTATATATTTATATATATATATATATATATATATATATATATATATATATATATATAGGGTCTATATCACTTCAATGAAATGGCTGAAGTTCGAACACCATATGTTCGAACTTCTAACCTCGAAGTGCAAAAACATTGAAGTCTAAGAACAGCGATTTTTTTCCCAAGGAAAAAAATCACTGTTCCAAGAAACACACACTACACAAGCACACCAAAAAAAAAAAACAGCAATCCACGCACATACACTTAAAATCCTACATCTAACCCTACACTAAACTGTTAAACACAAAAAGATGCAAGGGCTCCAATGAAAACCAGTAAATCCAAAACAAGAACCCAGAGATGCACAATAAAGCTCCCAGTCAGTGAAGAAATTGCCAAATGTACCGCATATTTTTCGACAGCGTTAACACTTAGAGTCAGTTAAAATCACAATTTTATTGAAATCACCAGCATTTACGTTCAAAACATACATTTTCGTTTCATCACTTCATCAGATGTGGGCTATGAGATGCCATGTTGTTACCGTCTCGAGCATCATCTTTTTATAGTCTATAATAAATAAAGTCTTCACTCTAACGCAGCACATAAAACCAGAGTAGTAGAATCTCATTTTAATTTTCAAAGTGTTGGAACTCACACGTCTGATAGCAGCCCAGTTGGGAAGCAATGACCATGGCAGGAAGAAAAGTATTCAAAAGGAAGAATTCAAACGAATTAATGGTATGTACTGCAAAAAAAAAAAAAAACATAGCACTGTTCTATGTTCATCATCCCCCCCACACCCCGCTGCTTATATATACCAACTCAGAGGTCGCTCTAATACAAAAACAGCAACACACCTACCTCTATGAACCCTATACTCCCATATGAAAACGTATGTTTTGAACATTAATTCTGGTGATTTCAGTAAAAGTGTGATTTTAATTGACACTGAGTGTTTGCGCTGTTGAAAAACACGTGGTACATTTGGCAATTTCTTCGCTGACTGGGAGCTTTATTGTGCGTCTCTGGGTTCTTGTTTTGGATTTACTACACTAAACTGTACATACACTATCTATCTATCCACTTACCTTAACCCAAACCCTAACCCTATGGTCCATCACTGTCGCACACTCACCTGACCCGTGCCCTAACCCTAACTCACCTATCCCGCCCTAACCCTAAAGTCTGTCCCTATTGCACACCCATCACCCACACCCTAACCCTAACTCATCTAACCCGGACCCTAACCCTAATGTCCGCACAATCGCACACTTACCTGAACCTGACCCATAACTTTCCACCACAGCGTTGAATATAACGAAGCCACAGAAATGACCCACTGAATTCTTTCCCTGGGAAAGAATTTGGTGTTCTGCAGCTTCGCAATAATCAGTTTTCGAACATCACAGTTCGAACATATGGTGTTCGAACTGCTGACGTTTCGACGAACTGATAGGAACCCTAGATATATATATATATATATATATATATATATATATACATACAGGTTCACTTCTGATACTCAAAATACTGAAACAACTGAAACATCGAATTTCAGTATCTCAAGACCAGAAGAACGAAAGTGCAGTTGGTCGAAACTGCACTTTGTTGAATCTGAGTTTGGCGAATGTGAGGTAGTTATTTCCTGGTCTGTATTTATACTATGCTGACACTTTAAAATTTAGTGGTTTGTGGGAGCTGAAGTTGCCAGTCGATGTGCGGTTATGTTTGGAGATGTAGGTGTGTACTATTTAAGGATTTAGGGTAGGAATGTGTATGTTTTTAGTGTTTTTGGAAGTTGTAGGAGTAGTTTAGGGTAGGTAGGGAGGTGTGTGTGTGTGTGTGTGTGTGTGTGTGTGTGTATGTGTTGAGAGTGGTGAATGTTTTACATGTGTAGTGTGTGTAATGGGAGTGTAGGGTTCGTAGAGGTAGGTGTGTTGCTGTTTTTGTGTTAGTGTGACCTCTGAGTTGGTATATATAAGTAGCGGGGTGTGGGGGGGATGATGAACGAAGAACAGTATTATGTTTTTTTTTTTTTTTTTAATTGGGTCTATGTCAGGGAGGGTTGGGTTTTTTTTTTTTTTAATTTTTGCTGTTTTGCATTTAGTTTTTTTGATTTTTTCCATGTTTTTGGAATTTCATTCTTCTGGTCTTGAGATACTGAAATTCGATGTTTCAGTATTTCGAGTATCAGAAGTGAATCCATATATATATATATATATATATATATATATATATATATATATATATATATATATGTATAAATGTGTGTATATAAATGTATAAATATGTACAACATGCACACACACACACACACACACACACACACACACACACACACACACACACACACTTTAGAGTACCCAGTTTTATGGAACAAACTCTTGTGCCATATTTGGCTAACTGAATCTGCATGTGCTTTCAAACCTGAACTTTTAACCCATCTCCATGGTAAGTGCCAGAATACCTAAGGTGGGGCTACCTAGATACTTTGATGTGTCTCTTTATAATGACTCTGTGGCTGTAGATAGCTTGCTTATCTGCTTACCATGCTGGAGGTCTAGTGAAATGGCTGTTGTAACTAATTTCTTTTGGTAATTACTGTGTATTTTGTTTGCTCAGTGAATGTTGCTAGAGGTTTTGCTTTTCTTTTTATGTATCATTACTCTTGTGTGTTCTTACTTCTACACATGCTGTTGTTGGAATACTAATTATTAAATACCAGTGCATTATTCCATGCTTTATCATATTTGACTGCACTTTTCCTTGCGTATTGTACCTTCTGTTGGAACTTAACTGTTTCTGTAATAAGGCTGTTAGAAAAGAATCTCATTAAGTTATCACCAAAAAAGCTTTTAGCTCAGTGAGATTAGGTCCCTCAGCAATGTAAAATACATGGAAATGTAATGTAAATTAAATATATATGGAGTGGAGTGTACTGTAAGTGCTGATTCCATTAACTTAAACAGAACCGGACAGTTGAGAGGTATGATATATGACTAGGGTGATTTCTTTGTTTTAAAAAATGCTGCTTTGGTTGATTGGTTAGCTTCAAAGTTCTATCAATTAATTAATCAAGGCCAGTAAACAAGACATTTCCATATTTTAAAACTGTGCTTAGTTTTTATAGCAAATTTATTTTTTCACTGGGCTTTCTTTATCAGAAGCAATGTATTTAATTTGTTTGTTTTTGTTGACAGGGAAGGTTGTACTAGGCACCACCCATTTCAACTGAAGCCTGGGGAGAAAAGCTCCATAATAATTTTGCAGTAGAATTTACAAATAAGTTCAGTGACAACAGTTATACAATTCTGTAGCATGAGTTTGCAATATATTTACAAGGTTGAAAACTTATTTTGAGCAATTATAGGAGTTAAAGTTAATATTAAGGATGTGAGGTAGATGAGGTTGGGAGAGAGAGAAACAGGTAGAGAGCAGAATAAAAAAAAGTGGTAGAGTTTTAGTGTATTGATAGCTAGGAGACTGGTGTTAAAAAAGGTAAGGAGTGCATATAATGGTTATACAGATGGAGTTAAAAAAAAGGTATAGGGTGGAGAGGAGGTTTGAGTACCATATATATATATATTCTGCTAACCTCCTGCATAAGTTAAGGGCAATTTTAAGACAAAAAAGTATAAAAATGGATTGAATCTTATATAAGTCAAGGTGTTGATATCTGTTTTTCCTACTGCCAGTTAAAGTAATCGGGGTGGGATATGCCCATGCCTGAGAGGAGCAAATACTTCACTGTTGTCATTATTTCTAACAGAAGTAATTAGCTTTATGTGCGGGCAGTGGTAAAGTGGTAGAAATACATACTGCCTATAGAGTGCGTGCATCCATTTTTTTCTCTCTCTTCTTTTTCTTTCTCTCTCTCTCTCTCTTTTTTTTGTTAAGTAATACAGTTTTTGAGGTGGGTGGGTGTGGCTTCAGAGGTCAGTTGATCTTGTCTTCCCAACAACGGACACTGCAGGGACATTTCTTTTCTTTATAGGAATCTATTTATATTTGTATTTCTTCCTTTATGTTATATTTGCTCTTGGCATAAATGCAAAGATGTGTAAAGGTAGAAATATAAATACAAGTCACTAATCTTCAGGAACAGGTTTCCCCTTTCAGGCTTCACTTTCTTGTTACCAGTATTTCCAGGGACTTTTTTTGCGAGTTTAAATGGTAGTACACCAGATACATTGGTATCTGTGGGTAGTGGTAATGGTGCACAGCCCACAGCAGCAACCCATTCATATTTTTTTGTTATACAGATCAGAGTGAATATGTGTGGCTATGAATTAACAGCATCTCAGCCGATCTCTGTGCTTACTAGCATCATTCCACTTGTAGGACATTTTTTTCTCTTGTAGGTGTATTATATTTGCATTTCTTACTTTAAGTTTCAACAAAACCACAGTCTTTAGAGTTACTTTTTGCAGGTTTTCTTGGCAGGACACTAAATATACTAGTATCTGTTAGCAGTAACATACTATTAAACATGTCTCTCATTATTTATTTATTTATTTTTTAATTATAATTACAGTAATCAGGGTGGAGCTGTGTGGCTTTGAATTACAATAGTAAATTGCAGTCCAGTACTGTGGTCATGACGTCATTCATTTCTTTGTAGTCACTATCTTTTGTGCATAACAGGAGTCTTTTTAAGGCTAATTTTTTACACAAGCTTCTCAACTTATAAGCAAGTGTGTATGATATAGAGTTTAGATTCATGGATGCATCTCTACATGTTAACTTATTAGTATTAATATTTTGGCTACAGTTACTGATTTAATAATAGAAAATCTTGAGTTGGGTGGTACAGTTATGCAGGTTAGCATTGCTATGTCACAGTGTTTGATCTTCCAGTTCAGTTCTTGGCTTAGGTGCCTTCTGTATAAAATCTGCACATCCTCTTTTTGTCTGTGTGCATTTTTTGCTCAGTGATCCTGTTTCCCCCCAGATTCTGTGTGCTGTAGGGGAACTGCCAACCTCTAAACTGCCTATAGATTCACAGCTGTGTATAAATGTCTGTGTGTGTGTCTGATAACAGGGTTGGTATCCTGATCAGGAATAGTTTCAGTGCCGTGTACTCACTGCGTGTCACACAGACCCCGATGTTCCCATGACCATGAATTGTACTGAACAAGATATTAGAAAATGAATGAATGAATGAATGAATGAAGAGCTTGAGATGTTTAATATTTATTTTAGAGTTAAAGGAGCATAAATGTAATGATGTTTTTTATTCCCAAATTGCAGTCACTGTATTAGAATTGAGGTAGGTCAGCTTGAATCCATTTATAGTTATTATATATTAACTGTCGTAGAACAGTGATTCTCATAGAGCTTTTTCATCTTGTGGTTATAGTAAATAACTGTTGTGTATGCAGAGAGGGTCTTTACTAAGAAAGTTATTGAAGTGAACGAACTGTGTACAGTGGACTTCAGTGTAGTGTTATAGTTATTGCTAGTAACAGTGTATCTAAAACAAAATACTTGCCTCCTGTACAGTTGCAATTTACAAGTTAAAATTAGGTTTCAGCATGGAATGTAGTTTAGTGGAAGGATAGCTGAGGAATATTTTTGGAGGTGGCACAGAGTAGAAGGGGATGGTAGGAGAGGACTGAAGTCAAAGGGTGGAACATAAGTGTAAGATAGAAATTCCTCTTGCTTATTGTGTTAAACAATGAAGAGCAGAAGCATGGAGTAGGTATTTGGTTATTAGGTTACACCACACCTGGGGAAGCATTTTGTTATGGTAGACCTTTATTATATACTGTGTTATGAAAAATTTAGTTAAACTTTAAAGGTTTTAAATTCAATTGTTAGAGCCATTTAATAAACTGAAAATAAAATGGATTGGAGGTGGTATAGAGTGTTTAATCTAGGTTGGATGTGCTGGGTAGGGGTTTACAGTGTGGTTAGTGGACCTTTGGGATGGCATGTTGTTGAGTAAATAGAAGCCTGACATTTGTAATGGGAAGAGGATGGGCTGGCAGTGATTCTATTAGAAAGCTTCATGCAGAAGGTAGGAGAATACTGACAGGTGTAGGAAGGTGGAAAGATATAGTAACATTTGTCATTAATATGGTAATCCCATGATGCAATGCCAGGAAGAAAAGAAACCAAGTCAGTAAGTACAAATGTTAGTTGCTTTTAAAATCTAATAGACAAGTATCTGATATGGGTAGGAGTACATTGTTGTGTACGTCAGAGGATGAGAGGTGATAAGGATAAAATAATGTCAAAATAAACTGATAGGTGTGGAAAACCTAAGGAAAATTGCTGGTAGAGGAGACAGAAGGCAAAAACGAATGGACAGTAATGGGGGAATTAGAAGAGAAATGCAGAAGGAGTGGGAAAATGTTCCAATATAGTGCAGGGTAACAGAGTTTAGGTAGAAGCTATAGGAAGAGCAAAACAAGTTAACTGGAGGAGCGGATAATAAACGTAATGTAGATAGTACCATTTGGTATGAATTAAAACATGTCTGTAAATTTTGTATTTGCATTGGTACTTGTATTGCCTTTGTATTTGTAATTTTGTAACCTTGTTCTGTGGAGTTTTTCTCTCTGGGCTTCCACTGAAAATGGGCTCTCAGAGCCCAGTGGACTTCCCCGGTTATCAAACTGGAAATAAATAAATAAATTAAATAAAGTGCTGTTATGGGGACAGGGGAGAGGGTACTCATGGCTGGGGGCATGAACTCTGATGGTTAGGTATCTTGGAAAGAAGGATAAATGGACCTGATAGTAGTGAAATTGGGATCTGAGCTTAAGGTATTTAGATGTTATGTTGAAACCTAAAAAAAGTGACAGGCTGTTTCAGAGAACATTATGCAACCTATACTGAAGTTGTGCAGCCTCAGTGTAAGTTTTATTAAATAAGACAGTGGGGGGGGGGACTCGGGTCATACGATTCTTAAGTCAAATTTCACTGAAGGGTAATGTTACTTTCCAGTATCTTGATCTTGACAAAATACATCACTTTCTCATGTTTGAGATGAGATAACTGAAGTTGTTACTAATGGAAACCATGGATACCCAACCAAAACAAAACTGCAGACACTGATGATGTCTTGAGGAAACACACACAGGAAGCCCCATACGTTAGAAGCAAAACTTTAATAAACACAAGTTGATTGCTTTCATCCAATTCAACAGGACTTCATCAGAACTGGTGTTAGTTAATTAAAGCAAGTTTAAATACCCTTAATCAAAAACGTGTTCAAATAGGACCAATGAAATACAAAATACAATAAAAGAATCACAGTAAGGGTTAATTAAGGAATAAAAACAAATCAACTTTGTTGCAGCTTAAAACCTAGCTAAGAATGACTCCTTGTAAAGGGAATTGAAAACAAGTTTCATAACCCTAGTTTATAAATACAGTTAAGAGAAATAAAATTGAACCAATGTTGTAATAAAAAATACAAAAATAGCAGGAATATAATAATCTGAAACCTATTTACAGCCTGGCAGCCCGTAGTTCCAGCACACTTTTTAAAGATATATCATCATTTAAACTTGGGGGAATGCATGCATTCAGTCTGCTCTGCCATAGCAGCTCTTTATACTCTATTCTAAATTTGCATGGACCACCCATGGGATTGTATGGAACCTGGTCCAAAATAAAGGAACAAAACTTTGGTTTAAATAGTGAATTCTTGATATTTCTCGTCTTAATATCATAATAATAAATCCTTTTACAGAGTGTGTGTTCCAGTTTGACAATGTAGAAAGCATGGAAAAAAATCACAATATGCTAGGTATATCACGTTTAAAATTACAATCACATAAATCATTTAATATGAAATCATATGGGACAGTACTAAGTTTTAGCTCTTTCCCCTCTTGTAAATATTTACATTGTTTACACATGCCACATGTTTTTAAACCCTTCAACTTAGGTTTGAAATTGTTTTATGACTTCCAGGAGCTGCAGCAGATCTTAGCAAGGCTGTGTGTGTGTGTGTGTGTGTGTGTGTGTGTGTGTGTGTGTGTGTGTGTGTGCATGTGTATTATTGACACGTCTCTGATAAATCCTGACTGCTTCTAGCCAAGGGGGTTAGCATAGGAACCAGAAGTCAGATGAGTAGATGTATGTGATGTCATTCTGTAATCTGTCACTAAAAATTATATTTTAATACTAGGTGAGACTGAAGTCTAATTGCAGTCTGTTTTTGGAACCTGACAGAGAAGGACCTGTCACCTACTTCATCTTGTCTTACTCTAATAAGTGAACCAGAGAATAGTAATTCTTTCAATCAGTCAGGAAAATTATAGTGAGATTAGTTAAGTACTGTTTTCCTGTATCTGTGTGAATCTGTTCATCTGTGTTATTTTAATATTTCCTGTGATTGAAACTCTGGTGTTTACTGTAAATAGATATTTAGTATTTCCATGTTCTTTTCTTATTTATTGTTAAATATATTTAAACTTTTCATTGTGGCTGGTCTTTTAGAGAATATTTTAGTCTCTGAGAGTGCTTGTATATATTTGGTGACAGCTCTGGCCGCTCCTGAAAAGCCTTGCTGTTGGTCAAACTACCATTTATATTAACATTAATTTCACTCAATATAATTGGGTGCCCTTGCAAGAGCCTTAGCTGGCTTTGGAGTGTCTGATGGTGCTGTAACTATGTTATAGTCTGGGCAGAAGGGGACATAGCTAGTAAATCTGTGCCAGTATTTCTCAGGTGTGTGTGTGTGTGTGTGTGTGTGTGTGTGTGTGTGTGTGTGTGTGTGTGTGTGTGTGTGTAAATCAAATCTCAAAGAGTGTGAGTGTCAGCTGTTTGGAGAAGGGACATAAAGCACTGGTTTCATAGAGAGGATGCTGGAGAACCTGATTTGGACACTCTGCTGAGGTCTCAACTCTCTAGCTGTGCCAATGAGGAGTCTTTCTGGGGGCCTGGAGGGAGACAGAGAAATCCAGAGTCCAGACTGAGTTTGTTCCCAGAGTGCTATTAAGGGAAAGTATGCCTGATGCAGAGAACTGCATGTGGAAATACTGGGTGTATCCATTTCTGTTCCAAGTAAATGTCCCTGTCCAGTGCCAGTGGTGAGAATTCAGGCTCCTTGATTACTGGCCCAGAGTGGGGACATCACAGAGAGACTAATTGTGTGCTACTGACTGACAACATCTTGACTCAGAGCTATATCCCAGAGCTGATTTGGAAAGGTAGTGCTCCTCAGTTACATTTTTAAATGTTCTTATTGGGCATTTATGCAATGATCATACTCTAGATATAAATATAAGTGACGTAGAATGTGAACTGGTAATACTAATATGCAGTGAGAAGAATTTGAAAAGCAATATGAGAAACCTACAAGCAGCTCTGCAGGTGGGGAAAGTGGGAATGCTGGTATCATTGAAACATGAACCGCTGAGACACGGAGGTAGCAGCTATAGGTTCCTTAGAAATGATGAATGGGTGAAAGATGACTGCAGAATGGTCATTTTATGCAATAGAAAACTGAAGTCAAAGGTCAGAGTGGAGGAGCAACATTGACCTGTGAAGTACATGAGTGAGTGAGTGAGAAGAAGGGATGGTGCTAGTGATAATCGACTGTGCAGGAATGAGGGTGATGCTGTGGTATAGAGCATATCAGCTCTCTGAATCTTGGAGGAAGAGATGAGACAATGGGGGAGAGTTACAGCACCATCAGACACTCCAAAGCCAGTGGAAAGAAGAGAATAACCTGTTATCTTCCTGGGGAATCCAAATCAGCTAGGTGATGATTGTCAGAGACAGCTTCAGAGGTGAAAAGGAAAGAATGATGTTTGAGATTTTAGACTATGATCAGTTCATTTTGCTGATGTGGGAGCTTACCAAAGAAGATAAAATAAAGGGAGTGGTTGTAGCCAAAGTATAGGAGGGGATCTGGAATGCTTAGGTGAGATCACCATTAGCAGATAGCAGTTATCTTGCCAGGTGAGTTTGTGTAGTTAAGTATGAAACCCAAGGCATAAAAAGATTATGTGGGATTTCAGAAATGCTAATTAGATTGAGTTGGTGGAGAACTAATGAGGGAGTAGGAGAGTTGGAAGCAAGTTAAAGGAATGAACCAGCTTTGAGAGTGTGTTAAGGATGGATAGCACTGTGACTCACTCGTCTGTTGAGATTTCTGCCACATAGCACCAGGGCTCTGGTTCAGGTTATTTTAAATATTATGTCTCTTACATGAGTTTGGTTTTATTATGCTTTTTTCATTCTGGACATCTCTGTGTGATTTTGTTTGGAAATGTGGTATGTATTGTTTGTATTTAGTACATTTGTATGTTGTGTTGTACTTGAACACTTTTACTAGATAATATTTAGGTAGGGCTTGCGGATTTGTTTTCCTAGGGTGGTGGAGCCATCATAGTTGTCATATGTTTTACTTTTTTATATTTATAAACTTTATAGGATTTTATGTGCTTGTTAGAGTCATTTGTTTTTGAAGTGTATTTAGGGGGTTTTCATTGATACTGTTGCATGTTTGTATATTGTAGTTTCTGTAACATTACACTTGGTGTCTTGGTCATTCTGTTTCCACTTAATGATGTTGTGAGCAGAGTGGTGATAAAATGTCTTGTAACATAACTTAGGTAGGATTAGTTCCATAATCCTGCATTTCAAGATATTACACATATCATTCAGATAGATGCCTACTATTATTTCATTTAATTTATTGACTTTATTTTTTGCAGTGTGGACAGGTGTCCTTTAGTTTGAGAAGTGTTTAGCTGAAAAAGGAATAATGCATTCCTTTTTGTTGATTCCACTGTTTTGTTGAAAACTGTCTCTTGAATAGACCAAGAGCATGAAACTGTGGGTGTCCTTTTTTCCTTACAACCAATGCTGTCTGATCTCAGATTTAGTGTAATATAGATGTGGGATGCCAGGGTGCAGGTGGCTTGCCCCTAGCCATAATGCTGCTTCTTTTCTTTTCTTTTCTTTTTTTTTTTTTAGCTGATCTACAACATCATTGTTTTCTGTTTTAGCAGAACTAGATCCAGTGAAAGTCAGCTTGATGTTTAGCTATAGTGCCACTCAGGAATACTGCTTCCATTTCATTTCATTGAAGTATAGTGCCAGTTGTAACTGTTAAAATGTCCTGTAGAATTACACACTCACTTAAAAAAGGCTCCACCTTGGGAAAGGAGGGTTGCAGTCCTTTGTAGACTACTTTAAAGTATGTAAAAATCCCACCAAAAGAGGTCACAGATATGGCACTGGATTGAATAAAAATGTTTTAATATAGATAAGGTTAGCACTTTCGTGCAGTGTATGTCTGGATGAAGTGCCTTTCTTGGGCAGAAAAGTGCTACCCTTGTTTATATTAAAATGTTTTTATTCGATCCAGTGCCATGTCTGTGACCACTTTTGGTGGGATTTTTGTGATTTGTGCATCCCAGCACATTTGAAAGAGGCACTCTATCCTTCAACCATTCAGTTGTTTTTCGAATACCTTAAAGTATGTGCCAAAAAAATTGGCACATTGGTATTTGTGACCCAGATAAGCTTGGGAAATAGAAGTTTGAGTTTAGTTTGAGTTCTTTTTGAGAACTTCCAATCATGTCCTTGTTTATATCATAGGGGTACACCAGATGGATTTCTTGTAGATGATATCTGTACTTCATCAGGACAGTCTGTCCAACTTTACTTGTCAGAGATGTAGGTGATGTTGCAGGGGAGTCTGCCAGATTCTCCACCATTATTATGGTGAAGCCTGTTGCTCCTCCTCCTTCATATGGAGTCCAAGCTTCTCAGCCTTCACCTAAATCTGTCACATCTGTTTCAGTAAGGGAGTCCATTCCTTTCTTGCAGATAAATTATGCCCAGCTATTAGCAACTTTGGGGCAACTTAGTGTCAGAAGGTCAAAAGCTTCACTTCTGCCCTAATAGTCCAAGTCAGCAGGAGTCACCTTCACTGTTTATTGGTAATGCTTTTTCTCTGACACCATGTAGGCAGATGCTGTAACTGATGATAATGCCACCTGTATCAAAACTGCAGATCTTGTGTCTTTCGGCTTTTCCCAGTTAGGGGTCGCCACAGCGGAACTCCGGTCTGTTAATGATTGGTAGTGGATTTTTACATACCAGGTTACCAGCCCTGATGCACAACCTTCAATGAAGGCACGCCCCATTCACGTATGCCTCCACACAGAAGACGCTCTAGCTGAGAATCGAACAGGACAATGTCTTGCAAGACGTTGTCCCATTCGATTCTCAGCTAGAGCGTCTTCTGTGTGGAGGCATACGTGAATGGGGCATGCCTTCATTGAAGGTTGTGCATTAGGGCTGGTAACCTGGTACGTAAAAATCCACTACCAATCATTAGCGGACCGGAGTTCCGCTGTGGCGACCCCTAACCGGGAAAAGCCGAAAGACACAAGACCTGCAGTTTTGATACAGGTGGCATTATCATCAGTTACAGCATCTACCTACATGGTGCCACTTCCCATATAACCATCATTCTTCTGTTGCTTAACTGGCATTGGTGGGTCAAACTCTTACTCCAGTGCCAGATTTGGCACTGACAGTCTCACTGCCATTCCAGCACAGGTATGTCAGTCCTCTTAACTGGAATGTGACCTGGAGTTATCTTTTGTATCAGCCCTTATGACTTTGGCGGTTCTTGGCAGCATTTTTTCATTGTCTGTCTTTCAGGTGTTGGGATATTGTTGGCTCCAACACCATAGTTCCTAGCATCAGCTTATTAGATTTTGGTGGCTTCATAGCCAGGGATCCTGAAATCTGCTTCCCCTGAGTTGGCACTTTCTATGCAGAGTATTGTCTTCTACACTGTTTCACAGAACCTCTCCTGCCAAACCAGGGTTGTTATAGCACTCACCCATGCAAGCTGATATTCTGACAACAGATTCCCTTATCCATTCATCCTTCTTTAGTGCACTGCTCCTTAATGGAACCTCTTCCAGGACACCAGTCAAATCACCAGAGTCTGAGTCAGTCCAGAAAAATGTATGTCTTTGCAAATCTTAGGACAGAGAGTCCATGCTTGATCTCCTAACAAAAGATCATAGTGATGAAGGGGCCAGCTCCTCTTCCTCTTCCTGGTGACCCCAAGTTTGGGAAATTGTTTTTACTCTTGCTGCCTGCTGGCCATCACCCTCACAGTGATCCCTTTTAATCCATTCATTTCTACAGGATGATAACTTTCCTCAGTCCAGTCATTTCCTGTGAGATTATGGCTAATTTTAATGGGCTGTTATTTAGGCAACTCACAGGGCTTTTCTGTTTGTTACAGCCATAACTCCCTACACATGCCCAGTTTGCATTATTCCATATGGTTATGCAGTGGATATAGCATTGTACTGTCACTGCCTTCCATAGAAGACCGCAGTGGTGCAGCAGTTAGCGTTGTCGCCAAACAGCAAGAGGTTCTCCCATTTGATTCTCAGCTGGATTGCCTTCTGTGTGGAGTCTGCACGTCCTCCCCATGGTCAAGTGAAGTATAAAGACATGCAGGTAGGTGCGTGTGTGAATGGGTGTACCTTCTTTGAAGGTTGGGTGTCGGGCTGGCAACTCGGCACTGTAAAAATCTACTGCCAATCATTAGCGGACCGGAGTTCTGCTGTGGCGGCCCCTAACCTGGAAAAGCTGAAAGACATTACTTTACTGTCACTGCCTTCCATGAGTGACATAAACCTACAAATAACTGCACCTCATCAAACGATCACATCATGGATGTTTCTTTGGTCTCCGCAGGGAAAATCAGCGATCAGACTTTTAAAAGTAAAATTTTAGGTGAAAGTCTAATACTTTGTAATTCTTTTTACAATAAATTAATGATTGCAAGTGCAAAGATATGACCAGGAAAACAGTAAGACTTTCTGTTATGTGCTTTTGTTGCTTTGAACTTGAACTTTAAACTTGTCGAGTTTCAAAATTCTCATTAGCTGTCAAAAATTATAGAATGTACAATGTTTATATCCAGTAGTCTCACAAATAGACAGTTCAAAAGTTGTATATATTTTTTACAGTAGGTATATTTTCTAGCCTTTTGGAATCTTCACCACTTAGTATATCTTCAAAATTAAATAAAGGGATTTGACGTCAAATTAAAATGTCCTTCAGGGTATAGATTTTGGTTTGAGGAAACTGTAGGTAGCACATACCAGGTTACATTTTTCACAGACCTCAGCCTTGAAATTTATTAAAATACTTAATCAAATTCTTTTTTGAACACATTCATTGAATTATCAAATAACCACTTTTTTTGGGAGGATGCATACTAAAAAAGATAAGAGTTCTGTATCACAACAAACTCTGTTGTTCTGCAACCAGCATTAGTATTATGTTGTCAACTAGAAGTGAGGAAATCATTTGAAATACTGAAGCATATTGCACTGTTCCCATGGGAAGGGCAAGACAAAGGGTTCTTTTGTTGTTTCACTAAACCAAATGACTGTATATTTGACAGAAACATGCTGTCATGAGAAATGCTGCACAGTTTATGGGGTCAGGGCGGGGGTGGATGGAATGAGGTAGATTCAGAGATGGGAGATCTTTTTAAAAAGAGACAGTTCATTTTATTTAATTGAGACCAGTAGCTACCGAAACTGTGCCATAGAGATTTATGTCAAAAGAAATTGTCTGGAGAGTAGATAACTAGCCATTTTCCAAAGCAGTGACCAACCGTTTTATAGTTATTTTCATTGGTGCAGTGGTGTTTCTTAGTTTCTCCTTATTGGACTATCCGGATGTATTTTGTCAATAAGGAAAGTAATCCAGTAGCTCTTCAACAAATATGGCATATCTGAAAGGTTCCCACTTAATTTGCTATGTGATGCAGGCGTGTATTAAAACTTATTGAAAGGGCCTTGTAGTACTTTCTGAACAGAGAACACAGCAATACAAGCACCTGCTGTTGAATGAGAAGGAGTCCTTATGTTCAGTTACACAAGCACTCTACCTTGAATATTGCTAAACAGAAAAGGGGAGGGGTGTTGTTGAGCAAAAGACAGAAAATCACTTAACTCTCAAATGTAGATGTCTGCCTTAAATACATTTGGACTTTTTCAGAAACTTTTTGCCATGGGGACTGAATTTTCTTTGGCAAAATATCAGTTTTATTAAATCTATAGTTTGGTGTCTTGATGATATTTTTAAATTGTGTAGTTTCTCTCATGTTAGTCTTTAACTGTGTATGACCTGCTAGACCCAAGATCCCCCAGTATGCAAACAGATGTTGTGGGTCATTGTATTGCTGAGTCCAGGCTCTTAAGTAGTACATTTCTAGTCTTCATATTTTTTTGTCTCCTCTCTCTCTCTCTCTCTCTTTTTAATATATTTATTCCTTTAAATATGTCAGGCAGCTAATGCATCTATCTTTTATTAAAGGTGTACTGGATTAGGTCCTGTCATTGTACTGTTAGCACCCTTTCAGTCAAGAAGAAAGTAGTCTAGGAACTGGCACTTATTGTATAGTATAGCTGCAGAAATGAATAAGTTCAGAGTTATGGCCCTTGACATACATAGGTGCACCTGTACGTAGACGCTTTCTACAGCAGGTAAGAGCCACCGACCATGTGGCCTGTCCTTTTGAGCTTGTATAGTTTGCTCTTTTCTTCTACTAAAATGTCGCTTCTTACTACCAAATGTAAATATTCGTATTCATTTATATTTATTCTATCTCTTTTTAAAGTCTCATTATATTTAAGTATTTACTGCTTTATTTGTTATGTTGTTTGCTTTATCACAGCCTGTTGTGTAAAGACATTTTTGTCTCATATTGCTTGACTTTTTCTCCCACTAGGTTTACTCCATGCTCTCTAATTCTGGAAGCTCCCGCTCTCTTTATTTTGTACTTGAAATAGTTTTCTTGCATTACTTCCTTATTCATGTGTATGAGATGTTTGTTCGTCACATCTTACCTTTTCCCTTCAACTCTTTTGAGGTGACTGTTAATGTTTTTTTTTTTAACAAAGTACATGCGTGACTTGTTCAGAAGTCTCTACCACCATTGTTGCTTAACTCACCTTGGACACTTTCAAAATAGATTTCTTTTCTAGCCGAGGTCTTAAAGCTGTATGTTCATGTGGGGTTATACCACTCCCAACTCTGCCACAATGTCCTCCTTCTCTGTGCTAATGATGCCGCTGTTTATGCATCATTGTAGTGGTTTCCCGTCTCAGGATGATCAAAAATTACATTACTAAGGTTATTTTTATACTGTAACATATGCTTTGTACTTAATCTTCCAACAAACTTGTTCTTTGAGACAGCAAAACACATCGTTGTGTCCCTACTAATTAAAAGGTGCCCCTTTCCTCATTATTGGTGCATCCATGGTGGCATAATTTTTTTTTGCATGCTGCAGTACCTCCTTTGTCTGCATCCACTCATCTACTCAGTCCATTTGCTTGGGAGCTGGACATTCCTTGGCTTGGTAAGAGCTCTATGGCCCATTTTATCATGCTGGGAATCCTAATCAGCCCTTCATTCCTCAATGAGAGTCTAATGGTAGGGAATGGGCTAGTATGCTGGTTCTGCATGGTGATCTGCCCTCTCCTCCTGGGAACAATCTCCCCAGTAGTTATTCTGAGCTTTGCTATTGCTGTCTCTTGAGGGGAAGTATAATTCCACCTGCTAAGTTCTGCTTGGTTTATAGTACATGAGGGGGGGCTTCATGGGTATTTGTTCCACTAGGCATAATACTTAGTGATGTCACCCATGTAGTGAGTCAGAACCACCTTCCTTCCCTGAGCTGGCAGTGGCCACTCATGCTTATCCTCCATGGCCAACTTCTGCAGGCACCTGAGTTTCTGCTCAAACTCGGATCCCCGTGCTGCAGTCAGTACTTTATTCCTGTATGCCTTGGATCTGGCTAGTATATGGGGAGACACTTAATGAGCATGGGCTACCATGAGTGTGTTAAGAGAGGATCAGTCTCTGGACTATTTTTTATAATCTGCATTGGTGAATGTCTCCTGTACTGTGCAACAGACATTTACAAACACTGTTTATGGACTCCTCTAAAGGCTTTTATGAGGTGCCAGAGGGTTTAATAAAGTTTACAGTTTGGGTCATTTGCCTGTTTGCTGTTCTGTTTGTAGTTTTCATTTTGATGTTTTTATTTACAAACATCCTATCTGTTCTACTACCTAACTGATTACCTACCTGTCTTCTTCTTCTTATTCTGGTTTCTACCACATTTCCCATATCATTTATATGCCTGCTGTTGTATCATTACTGAAATCCAGGTAGATTATATTTGCTGCTTTTTCCAAATCTTTCATCTTATTACTTGGTTAGAAAAGTCATATTAGACTAGTATTTCAAGATCTTGCACTTTGCAAACTATGCTTCCTTCAGTCCTGTAGATTACTGATAACTGGAGATTCTCCTCTTGATTCCTTTGTTAGTGATTCTTTTGTTTTTTTAGTGCCTGAGGCCAAACAGTAGTGCCCTGAGGCCAAACGAATTAGCCTGTATCTTGCACTTGTGCATTTGTTCTTACTTCTGTATAAGGGTGTGGCATACAGTGTTTTTTTTCATACCACCTACATCTCCTGAGGTGTCAATAATGGAGGAAGGTATGGAATTGGACTTACACTGAACAGGACGGCAGTCTAACAGAGTATCCCTGCAGCCCTGGTGAACACTCATAAGATTTGTGGTTACTCAAATGGCAACAGCTGTTAACACATATGAATCTCCAAATCAGGACTGGGGCCACTTCCTGCATGTAACCAGTTTTTGATTTGGTTAGTGTAGACACCATAGATGGCAAGTGCCATTTTGTGAGAAATCCCCAGTGCCTACAGTACTACCTATAAGAGTGTGTATGTATGCTGTCAGGTTGGAGTGCTGGTAGAGGACATCTTTGGGTCTACTTGGAAGTTCACATGTTTGCAAGACGTTAAATGAAAAAGGGAGTCAAAAGGATTTCCCCCAACCGACTATACAGATAAAAGTGGACCAGTTTCCCACTGGTCTCAGTGAGGGGGAACCAAACAGTTAATGGAGATGGCAGTCATATAGATGAAGAAGAAGATGCAAAGCATTGGGGTGCATTCTAGGTCAGTGGCCCACCATCTATAACAGTTAATAAAACAATGACAATAAATGTATTTATATGTATCTATCTATATATCTGTCTGTCTTTCTATCTATCTATCTATCTATCTATCTATCTATCTATCTAATCTATCTATCTATCTATCTATCTGTCCATCCATCCTTCCTTCCATTAGTCCCATTAGGCTAGCAGCCTCTTTTCAAGGAGACCCATCTAGGGAAAATTTGGCCAGAGCATCATGGAACTTTCCCAGCTCTTTTTGATAGGTGACATGGGATATTTTTGTGATAGGAGCCATGGAGTCTTTTACATCCATGTGAGCTACTACCAACTCAAGCAGGTGGGACTGCAGTTTAATGTCTCACCTGAATGGTGACACACTCAGGAGCACAGCACCCCCCTCACAGCATCCTCCCCCACACATATGCTGCACTGCAGTATCAGCAATCCAAACACCTGATGTGGGAATAGAACCCACAACCTTCTGTACCAAAGGCAAGTGTACTACCTGTTGCATCAGTGGCACAATGTGGGAGCAGAACAAAAATGCTGGAAATAGAAACCAGAACAACAATATCCAGTGCTCTGGCTTGCTAGATGACAACTATGACTGTTCTTTGGTGTACTGTAATAGTCAACAATAGATATCATGATTCAGCCTTAAAGGAAAGGCCATTTAAATGTTAAAAAACAGTGGGAGAAAAGAGGACCCTCAAAAATAGTCAGAGTACATACCTCCTAAGGAACTGGTGTAAGGAAAAGAGACAAAAGACTTTTGTGAAAAGGCTGTTTTTTGTAGCAGTGGCAGAAAGTTAGTATGTTTTAAGTACTAACTAGTGATTGGAAGTAATGACATTTCTTACATATCAAGTCTCCATGCAGAGAACTTTTGCCAAAGTGTAAGAACCCTCATTTCATTAGAGGTGGATACTATGTGTGCTGAGGTTGAGGTAGATAAAACTAATGGTGACTGAGAGTTTGGAAACAGTGAGCTGTTTCATAGCTAGAAGGAACATATTTTCATGTGAGAGCAGCCCAGGGGATGTTGGCGAAACAGTGAAATAAACTTCTGTGACTGCTGCAGATGCATTTCTGCTGTGATCGATGAAAATAGGACTGGAGCTGGACTGGAGAACAGGAGAAGAAAAAAAAAAAAACCTCTGTCACCAACAGCATCTCCATCTGAGAAAAAAATCCATAGGAGGGGCAGTAAGACATTGGACCTGGATACGGATCAACTTTGGAAACTTGAAAACTTCATATGGTCAAGACCATAACATCAAGGTTTTGAAAGTTTGAAACTTCAGTACAAAAAAAAAATGTATGTTTATACAAGGGTGCAAGCCCCTCTGCGCCCCTACAACCTCTGCTAATTTAATATACCAACTCCAAGATTGCACTACAGTGAAGAGGATGTAAATTTCCTGTTCCTATGCTGTATGGTGATCTCCATTTAAAGCATTTGATGTTTCAAAACCATATGAAGTTCGAAGTTTTGAAATGTCAAGCTTCCAAAGTAGACCCAGACCCACAACCAAGCAGCATAACTTTGGTGGGGAATGAGAGGAACTCCCAACCTTCACATAGCAAATAAGAGCTAATGAAGGGGATCAAGCCTCTCAAGAGAAGTTATTATATGCTCCAAGCTAGCAGAAATATGATATAGGCTTCTCCATAAAGTTTATGATCTATTAAATGTATAAGTGAGGTTGCTTGGAGTTTTTCCTGTTTTGTTTTATTCTTGGAAGGCTTCTTCACATGACATTTTTGGTGACTTCTGCAATGTATGCATCCATTTCAGTAGATGCATCTAGATAAAGGCCCATATTCAGAAAACTTTCTTTCATTGTGCTTAACGAATTTACATGACCAGTGGCCACTTGCAGGATGTGTGCAATTCAGAAAGACAGGTTCTGCAGGTCAAGCAGGCCAAACCGCAATGTCAGACATGGTACATGCTAATGGCTGTATAATGACATGGCAATGAGCAACATTATTTAATTTAGCCTCTTTGGGCTAATGTGGCAAAGCAAGATGGCAGAACAATTGATAAATGTATAAACATTGCTCACTGGGGCTGTACCCTCACTCTTATCCTCCGTGGCCAGCTTCTGCAGGAACATGAGTTTCTGCACAAACGTGGATCACAGTGCTTTATCTGTCTATGCCTTAGAGCTAGCTAATATTTGGGGAGATACTTTTGATGAGTATGGACTACAATGAGTGTGGTAATAGAGGATCAGTTCTGGAACTATGCCCTATAATCTTCATTGCTGAATGTCCCCTGTATTGTGTAACAGACATTTACAAACATATTGTTTGTGAACTCCTCTGAATGCTTTTATGAGGGTTTAGTAACGGGTGTTCATGTTCAGGTTAAGGATAATGCTAAACAGTGTTGGGGGTTACCACCACATAAGTATGTATGTATCTGCAAGAGATTGTTATTGACACTGCTTTGCTAAATGGTGTATGATGTCACCCTCCCAAATGTGCTGGATCATCCAACAGCACAAGATGTCATTGACTCATGATACTGACATTGTGGACTGGTACCATGTAGATAGTGGCACCATCTAAAAAACTGTGAACATACATATGTTAGCCTCATCTGCAGCCCCGTGGGAGTCGTGGCATTATCTATCCCAGTGGATATTAAAGTATGTGTAGCTTATATTAGCATCAAGGACCTTTCATCAACCAGAGAGACACATTGAGGGTATCTTGGGCGTCTGTCACCATCAGTTTCTTGATACCATGCTTCAGCTTGTGGGCAAGGATTTGTGGTTCCCATGTATCCCAGAGGAGAATTCCAACTCCATGCAGGATTTCTATGATGTAGCTCATTTTCCTGAGGTACTGAGGGCCATATACTGTATCCACATTAAGAAAAGGTCCCACCTGGTGAACTAGGAGGGAGGTACTTGAACCACAGAAGGTATCACTCCATCAACTGCTAGCTGGCCTGTAATGCACATGCTCTATAATGCATGTGCAGGCCACCTGGGCAGTTATCATGACTTCCATATATGGCACATCTGTGATCCATACCAATATATTTCGAGAGGTGACTTCCCCTAGGATCATCTTGTTGGTGATGCAGGATATGCCCAGGAAAACTGACTAATGACACCCATAAGAAACCCACAAAATTAAACAGATGAGGAGTACAACCATACCCAGTCACGAACAAGGAACTAGTGTTCGGGCTGTTGAAGGCATGCTTTTACTCTCTGGTTTTATGCAATGGTGCTCTGCAGCATGACACTGATGTGTAAAAATAGTGGCAGTGTGTGCAGCAGTGTTACACAATATCCTACATAGGAAGTGGTTACAGTGGGAGGACACTTGGGGGAGCAGCACTTCTCAGCACAACAGGCAGTGGAGGCTGAGCCAGATGAGGACTCACTGGAGGTGCCAGCATCAGGGGATGATTGTGCCAGACAGAGGCAGGTGCAGTATTCTGTGGCATTAGCAAAAAGGCAGTGACTTGCACATAGCTTCAGAACACAGTAGACAAGATTAAAGCAGCTATGCTAAAGTAAAAGTAAAACAATGCATGCAAAACCAACACCAGGCTGTGCCTACCCATACATAGGCTGACTGACCATGCTGCGCATCAGACATAAGCAACCCAAGTAACAATGTACAAAAGGCAAGTAACAATGTACAAAGGGCTCACAGTTATCATCATTTGCACAGGTGGGGAAGGAAGACCAGGAGTGGCTGTCTTTTGCAGTGAAGTGTGTGAGTGATGAGGATTATTATACAATGTGCTGATGTGTGTGCCCTGTTAGTACTGGGAGGCTTTAATATAAAAGTCTTTGTTTGGGGTCAGTGTCAGTGGAGGTGCGTGGGGTCTGTGGTGGTATGACTATAGGTCTGCAGGGACACAGCCTCAGCAATAGTTGCAGCACTGCAGCTTAGTTGCCCAGTACAGTTCTGGAGCATGCATGGCTGAGGTTTAAGCATCCTTTGCATGCTCCTTCCTGCTAGAGGCTCTGCTAGGAACTACACTGGATGTAACATGATCCTGACAAGATGCAGGTCTGGGATGTGACTGTGAGTGATGTCTGATATGAGATGTGCCACTATTGTACCTGCCATAGCCATGGGGGTGTCCTTTCCTGTGCAAAGACAGCTCCACAGCAGATGTAGTGGAAGTTGTCATGCTGTGGTAGCAGGATCTTGGTCATCCACGGCCCTGATGGCTGTCATTTGTGGATGTAGTGGTGGACTGGCTTTGTGGATGCCCTCTAACCCCTGACAGCTAAGCCTGAGAGAGCATGGCATGTTACAGTATGAGCATTCCAAACAATCACACATATGGGACATGCATTCCTGTAGATCATACCACATACCCTGCATCACCCTCTTTAACTCTGCCATGGCTGTGGTGGTACTAGCCTGTGCCTGCATGATGGCCCTGCCCTGCACATATACTGCTTTGGAGCCACTGACTCACCAGTCTCAGGAGGAGGGCAGTAACCTCTCTACCCATGGGAGCTGGGAGCAGATTTTGTCTTGTGTCTCCTGGGGAACCAGCACACTTCCCTGATTAATAGTGTCCCCATTTACCTGTTCTGCCTGTGTAATGTGGGTATCCTGGGAATCCACAGATATAGTTATTGTGTCCATAGTGTGTTCTGGGAATGCGGTGGTCACATTCCCTGTGTCAGACACTCACTCTGCACTCACTGATGGTGCCAGCTCATCCTGTCCATCATTATCAGAGGTTGCAGACCCTCTGTCATCAAATGGGAGCAGTTCCACAGTGCTGATGCTGGATAAAGAATTATCTGTGAAGACATCAAAGCACAATATCCTATGCAAAGTATTACCCAGCACCAGAAGTATAAGTGCAACTGACGTTTATAAATACTAACATAACTGTAAATACTTTTTAAATGCATACCTCTTTCAGATGACCATAGAGGGTAATACCCTAATGTATTTGTATACTGTAAATTAGACAGCTTTAATAATTTGGGAAGTGACTAAAAGGGTGCAGCAGACTTGCAGTTTGCCTTACATAGAAAGAAATGTACATGCTTAGAACATCTTCAGTAGATTGTCTCAATGGCTGGTCTAACTCGACCCCAACGTCTAGCGCTACACTGTAGGACCACGTGGAGATGCCATTGCTACTGAGAGAGGTCAGGAACTCCTCTGTCTTCATGAGAGGTGGTTCATATGGCAGCACCCTACCATTAGACCTACCTTCCTGTTACAGGAGTTGAGCTCTTTGTTTAGTGGCATGTGTGATGTTTGGATCTGTGGCACATTATGTCATTGATTACCGTTGTGAACACCAACCTCATTGACACCTGCCATCACATCTTCTCAGGCACGATCCTAGTAGGCCTGATCAGCTGCTTACAGACTGTAGAGCTGACGTTCATGAAGACTTGAGGATCTGGGGAAGTACCTCTTTTTCCACATCGGAAAACATTAGCTTATGAATGCATGTCTTGCTAGAGTCCACAGTGTGCTTCTGCATCCCCTGTTTTTAAAGTATTGGAAAACAGTGGAATTACTAGCCTTGTTCCTGTGTAGCCCTGCAAAATCCTTATACCATTAGTCTCCCCACTAGCCCATACAGCACACTGTTTGTGTGCATAACAGTTGTATATCTGTATCCACACCCTTTAAGCTATGTCAGGCACATAAGTTTACTGAGCAAATGTCCCCCACAAAACAATATGCGTACCATTAAATCTGACCAAGATGACAAGACATTTTTTTTCAGGGTTAAATATAGTTTTGCAAATGACATATATGTAATGTGTACAGCAGACAAATATATTTACTAAAAGTGGTATCAGAAGACCAGCAAGAATGTTTAAAACTGTGTTCTGACTGAGCATGTGGTGATGGTTACGCCTCCCATTATGCTTTGCAATCCTTCAGCCCAATAATTGCCTTACCCTTGCAGTCCCTCTCTCAGTACACCTTCCCAATAGTTTTACCAGTGGCACACCTATCTCTTATTATGTCAGTATGTTCAATAGCAGTGAAAAGCATCCGTACTTGGAAGAAATAATTTACTTTTTAAAAGCATCCGTACTTGGGAGTAATAATTGACTTGTAAAAGTAGCACTTACCTTGTAGAAGAGCTTTATAGGGTCATAGGTAAGTACTAGGTTAGCTGTTTTTAGTTTTACTTTAACAAGAATTTCAGCTGTTGCAGGTTTTGAGCTCAGTGCTCTGTACCATCTTCCATAGCATACTGGTTTTGTCTGCTTACCCTTGTGCTTATATCCTGCAGATTTCACCTGACTGGGCATGATGATTGTGATAATTGGGTCTCAACTCATTAATGTTTCCAAATCACTCAATTTATGTGACAAGAACACCTGCTGCTCATTGTGCTCAAGTCTCTTGTATGCCATGCACATGCTGTGGTGTGTGTGGGCAGCACTGTGCGTGCATGGTCGAGGATATACCTCAGGGGGAAGGGGCATCTGTGATTTCACATATAGCTTTACAATACATGGAGTTGCCCTAGAGCCTGCGTTCTTAACAGTATACACAGGGATACGGAACCGCCATGTTTCTCACCTTAAAGTGCCTTTGTGAGTCATAATAATATAGTACTTATATTTTCCTAAACTGCCATCTATTGTGCAGATGAAATGCCCTTTGCTGTTTGGCATATGGTACACAAAAGAACTTCTCTGGGCACAATTTTCTGCCAATGGTTTTCTCTGTGATTCTTCAAGTTGAGATATTGTGGCCTGAGAAGAAGAGGGTAGTGCTTCTTTCAGATTGCAGAAATATATTGTGGAGGAGCCAAAAGTCTTTCTATATCTCCTCCGTCAAGATTACAGCTAGGGGCTCCTACAGGAGGGCTTTTAATTGTCTCAGCATTTAAGAATGAATCTTGGAATAGTTTAGTTCAGACTGTTATCCATGCCGCTGACATCCCACATACACCAGGGAAATAGTGCTGTCACCATAACTGTGACATGAGACACTGCAAGCCTGGCCTCCTAGGCTTATTGGAGGATGAAGTTGAACAGCAGACACCAGCGATGTTCTGTAAGTAGAACTCATGCTAGCTACACACATAACCTGCCATTGTGTGCAAATACACTAATATTACACAGAGCTCACGTTCTCTCCATAGTGCCTGAAGACATTGCAGTGAATAGGCAGCTGCACAAGAAGAGACTGGAGCAGGCAAGAGAACACCGGCGTGACTAAACTTGTTTCAGAATATACAGCTTTTACATTAAAATTAGTGTAGATTCATTTTCATATAATATGTCTTTCATAAATCACTGCCACTTCTGTGATAACTTCCACTGTTCAAAGATAGCTGTATGACTGTCAAACGTTTTGTGTATGTGCATGCATCCTGTCATATACTTCCACAAAACAGTCAAGATGTTAAGGTTGTGCTTTCACATTGTGATGATGCTTGTGGGTCCAGTTCCTGCCATGTGTGTTTTGATAATTTTTCAGTTGAGGTGTCTGCATCATTATGCTAACTACAGCATTTGACATGGAGAAATATGTATGAGCAACATTGTTTGGGTGGGTGGACCTCTGAACATCTTTGTCATGGACAGCCCTTGTCAATATACTTGCTTCATCACTTATAATCTGTGAGGGAAATGCATGTTTATACAGCATTTTTTCTTTGTGTATGTACTTTTGTATCGGGCACCCCATTATTGTGGTTTTGGTTTGTTTGGGTAGCACCTGCTGAAATGTTAGCACTTGGAATGTCAGGTGCTGAAAAGGTGAAAAAAAAGACCAAAAACAAAGGAGAAGAGTGAAGTTTGAAAATCGCTCTTTGTCTTGAAACTTCTTTTTTCAGGGGGGGCTTCCCCACAATCCCTGAACTTATATATATATAGCATCTCTGAGATTGCCCTACCTTGGAGAAAAGGGAATATTCTGGGAAATGGCATCTCGGTCTTAGTATATGTAAGCCCAATGTTTTGGCCATTCAGTCTCCATATTTTATGACCAGGGCAGGTCCCAAAATTTCAAATGGTTACCTATTAATCCATTGCCTTTCAGAATGCAGGTGATGATGGTTGTGGGTTCAGGTCCCAGTTTCACTTATCTATGCAAGCAGCCATGTTAAATTAGGAAATAGTTTGTCGTTTGTTTGTGTGTATTAAGTGTAACTTAATCATATGATAAGTACATATCAGCTTTATTTTTTCATTGTATTTGTATTTCTCTGTCCCATCCTCTTTGTCATTATTCTTTCTACTACATCTGTTTATTTTATTATTACATGCAACAGCTTCAAAACCTGCACCTGTCCCTAAGTCAAGGTCTTTTGACTCCCCCACACAGGTGGCAGCAGCAGCAGCCACACCTCCATAACTGTCAAGCACGTAACGCATCTGGGTTCGAGCCTACCACAGTCCCATCAACACCTCCTGCCCTACCTGCACCACCCACTACAGGTAGCCCTTCACTGGATGCCAAAACTGTTGTACAACAGAAGTGACACCTTTGTCACCAATCAGCAGCTGCCAGGCATTTTATGGGAGATGGTCAACTGGTTGTTATGCCCAAATTGGTCAGATTCCCTGGGTATTCATTGGGTATTGTCCCTGTCCAGCACTATCTCCACTTTCTGAAATGGGGTGCAATGGTGATGGTACCCAGATTGAAGCATAATCTCCCATTGGGTCACAGCTGATGTAGAATGCAGCTGAGAAAGCCCATCCTAGTTTTCCTCTCTCCTTTGTGTCAGTGCCCATCCCTGTTACTTGTACAATCCTACTCTCATCATTCTCTCCCGTCTGTCTGATGTCTCCTTCACTTTTCTGCTCCCCCTCCTTGAATGTGTTACCAACCCTATCAGTCTTTTTATAGGTTCATAGGTTTCATAGATTATAGGTTCATAGATTAGTACTAGGCTAACTGCCCTTGTGGGCCATTTTAAGCCTATCCAATTACCCGATGTGAGAATCAAACCCTGCACCTTGTGTCTGTAAAGTTAACACCTTAACCATTATGCCAACCTCCCACCCTTTTGTTTAGCTTTCCGTGCTACCTATCTTAACCTTCTTACCTTACTCTTGCTTTCTTTGCCAGCTTTCCTCCCATGAAAAATGGGTACCTGTCCCACAAAAAATATTCACCCTACCTTCCCCACCTCCATCCTGCTCTTTTCTTATTTAGTTAGTTTGTTTATTTATGTATATATATTTATATTTGTTTACCAGGACAGAACTGTGATCTCCATAGACCTTTTTGCTCACCTTATGTTCTGCCATCTGCTCGTTTTCCTTTTCATCTTTCCTGTATTTCCATTTCAGTCCTTTAATCTGGTCAAAAAATAAGCACACCTCTGTCTTGCCCATGTAAGACTACCAATTCAATTATTGTTGTAATCATTCTGTCTCCATCAGGTTACATAGAGTGGTATTTATGCATGTATACAGCTGAGAACTGGAACTACTCATATAGCAAAGAGCTAGGCTGCCATGTTTCACACCTCCAACTATTATGTGCAACTGCTATCGAATACTGCTTATATTGGCCCTGCTTGTCACCATGCACATGAGCACAGTATCCAGCATGGTAGTTGGTGGAAAAAATTCTGGTACGACTGTTGAGTATTGAGAACTTCTTTTTGCAACAAATACACTACCAGCTATGCCTCTGGACAATGATTTTAGATCCCAGAGCTGGTGTTTTGTGATGTAATTGTATGATATCTTATTTTTTTCAGTTATCAGTTGTGTGATACACACTTTTTGTGTGTTTCAGTGAAGGCTTTTGTCTGATTGCTGCTGCAGTTGCTGTAAATTAAGTGCCTTGATCAATTTAAGTGATGAATGTTGTGGGTCTAACTTTCATGGGGTTGTATGTTTTTCCTGTTTTATTCTTCCATTTTGCGTGTGTGATTTACATCTGCTATGCGTTTCCCAGGAGGCTTTTGTTTGACTGCTGCTGCTGTAGACCAGCATGTAAAAGAAGCCCTTTGGACAATACAAGTGATGAAGGATGTGGGTTTCACTCCAGTAGTGGTTGCATATTGGCACATTATTATTAAAGCAGAGTGGTTGTTTCCTGACTTTTGCATTATAGTACACATAAAGTGGCCAGATAATGATGACAATGTTTCTGCATTTTGTCAGACTATTTGTACTTTTCTTTCTACCACCCATGTATGTGTTTTACGTATCCCTTTAGTCCTACTCCTATTGACTGTTAACGGGTGACCTATGCCTGACCAACAAGGTATTCACAAATCCAGCCCTGATGGAGCTGCTACACATCTGCAAGTCAAACAGCACTGGAATTACCTTATCTAGAGATCTAAACTTAGTAAGCGACTCAAACAAAACATGCTGGAGAGACAGATATGTGTCTCGGAGATTACCCTTCTTTGGAACAAGCTTTCTATTCATGTTAAGCAGAGCCCTTCTGTGCCCCTCTGCAAAAGTAATTTGGATCAATGGATGTGAAATTGCAAATTCACACCTGGGTATGTCCTATGTAACCAAAAAGAGCACAACATTGCGGGTCCACAGAAAAGGTTTATTGACACAAAAACCACAGGTTAAGCTCTTTCATCAAATAGTATGACTTCCTCAGCATCCAGAGCAGAATACCAGTCACCATCCTTGCCTGTCTCACCAACATCACCACCAGTGACTACTACATTTCATTCAGCAACATAACAGCCAGTGGTATCCCCAGCTGCTGCACTTATGTTCCTCCCGGTCAGCACCACTGTTTTTCTCAGTGTGTCTGATGCCCCCTTGTCCATCATCTTCCACATCTCTGATTGTTTCACCACCTCCCTTCACAGTCCTGTCTGTGTTATATGTATTATATATGTTTGTTTGTTTGTATGGCCTTACTACTTACTGTAACCCTCTTACATTCATCTTATCTTGTGGTAGGTAGTAAGGGAATCATTTTCTGTGTGTGTGTGTGTGTGTGTGTGTGTGTGTGTGTGTGTGTGTGTGTGTGTGTGTGTGTGTGTGTGTGTGTCTATTTCTATCTCTCTCTCTCTCTATATATATATATATATATATATATATATATTTATATGTATGTGCATGTGTTTATATCTATATCTGTCAATCTCTACATGCACGTGAACACACAAACACACACATATATATGCGCAAATCTACAAAGCTCAAAAAAATAGACCAGCACACATGCCTCATGACCCTGTAGGGCTGCCACAAAACAACTTGTCTACTTGCTGCAGTTGTATGCCTGAGGTTGCCCCTGGTGCCCTCAGGGCTCGTGAATGATGGACAAATACTATTGCATTACTGCTGTGGTTGCACCATTCTCCTACATGCTCTTTCTGCAATCCCTGCGGTGGCCTCATGCAGAATATTTAATGCACTTCTCGTCATGCACTGTTTCCTGGCTACATTCATTGTTAATGAGCAAGGACTCTTTGCTCACACATGGTAAATAGAGGAGGGATAGCTACAGTCACAGCCAGACTGTTTCTGGATCCCACGGATACCATTTACTGTGTTTGGCACCATTTCTGATTTAGTTTGCAAATATTTAAAAAAGTGGATTCCATATTGCCTGTGTTGTTTAGCTCAGACATGGTGGTTGCTTGTCTTAGAAATCTGCCTTCTATCCTGGGTACATTCAGTTAAAGAGGCATGACAATTCTCTTTTTTCTTTCTAAACCATACCAGTCAACTTGTTAGGACAAGAAATCTGGACAAAAGCAGAAATAATGGGGAGTGGGAGGCAAATGCTCAAAAATAGGTACAGATTTTAAATATTGGACTTATAAATTTAAAAAACTTGATTGATTGAGGTTTTGCATCAGCATGGATTTTTCTGAAGGATATGAAGTCTGAAACTCAAATGTCATGCATTATTTACAGACTTCAGTCCAAAATTATTTTCCAAAAAGCCACAAATTTTATGAGAAGCAGACCGAAAATATGAGTCAAAAATCTGGACATTGTGCAGAAATCTGGACAGTTGAGAGCTATATTGTAAAATATTTTGGCCAGTTGCTTTTGGATGTTTCTCTTTTTTTTATACCATCCAGTAGTATTTTGTCATCTGTATGCACTCACTTCTTGAAGTTAAGGCTGTTTCAGTAAATGATTCCTTAGTATCAAAATTTTTAAGTAGTAGTTCCCATTCCTCTTCCCCTATTTGTGAAAGTAACAATCATCAGTTAATTAACAGTTATCCATTAATTATGAAGTTTGTAAAGTGGCAGTATACATGCATTGTCAGTGATAAGTTATAATGTCATATTGGCATGGATCCTAGAAACTCATATCATCTGAAATGATAAGTGCACACAAAACTGCAATGTTTGCCAGTGAACTTTACCGAAGTTTGTGTTATCTTAGAATAATTATTCCGTGAACTATGGCACAACTGCATGTGATAGCATTCCTACCCCAAGTTCCTTTGTTTTTCTTTATATTATAACTGGATTTTTGCTTAGAGTCAACTGTATTCTGTTCTGTCGTAATTAGTATAAGATAAAGATGGAATGTAATTACAGCAGGGGCTGGAGCAGATCATTCAAGGTTATCAGACCTCTACAAGAGGCTGGAACCTGTTTCTCATAATGAGGAACTGCGTGGATTTCTTCTTTATTTTAGCTGGGAAGACCTTTGCTACTTTATTGAATTACAAGATTTAAGAAGCAAGTTGGGGCTGCTGCAGCAGATCAGAGAAAACAGGCTTGAATGTTTCTTTCTGCAGCTCTAAGTTGAATTGTGGATCATGACTGTAGATGTGAAAGGTACTGGTTACACATTACCCTTCGTCTGTCTCAGTAGAAGTACCTCAGGTTTTAATGTGTCACCCAGTTTTCGGCTTTACCCTTTGGTCTAGCAGTGGTACCTGGCACATTCGCGAAGTGCATGACTCCAGTCTTTCATTCATATCAGAGTAAAATATAAACCTGTTTCCATGGTATCTGAATGACTGTCTCCTGGTGTCAGACTCTCCTCTTCTGTCATTTTCCAACTGGGATCATGTTCTCAGTCTGTTCCAAAATGTAAGAAAAAGAAATACTTATAATTTATGTAAGACTTATCATTGAATGTAATTCTTTTTTTGTGTGTGCATTAAGGGTGATTTACTCATCTTCGAATGTATGCAGCATAAATTTATGTGGTGATATCAAAAACCTTACATGTAATTTAAGACAGAATAAAGATCAATCCTCTTCAATCAGTTATAGACATGTGGAAAGTCATTATTGGCCTTTAAAGCATCGTATGATGAGGAGTTGAGACTGTTACTTAATTTGGAGTCTAGCATCTACATATTAACAACAAAAGGTGGGAATTTCACATATAAAATTAGTAGTTATAAGACTGCATTCAGATCTTGGTTTTAACTTTATCAGTGGTATGTTTTATAGAATAAAATTTCCTCTGGATATACCCCAGAGCAAGACACTGGTACATTTTTAGAAGGTTCTTGACGTAGAATAGGTCAAAAAGTTTATTCATTGAATCCAGGGACTTTGTTTTAATTTGCCATTTTCCGTAGACACAGTCATAATGTGATCTGTGAACTAAAGTCCCATTGACTGTCTGCTCAAATGATTGGTTATTTTTAATGGTTCATAGGAAATCATTCATCAGAAGACGAAAGTATGGAAATATTCAAAGAAATGTAGAATTTCCAGCAGGAAGAACCGAGTACACCTAGTGAAGCTTTGCCGAAATACTGTTGTGTCTTCCCTCAGGGAAAGACTGGCATTTCAGCTGGTGTTGTAGTTAAGTTGTGCAGTTTTGCTTTCTGAGATTTGTCTCTTTGAATAAAATAAAATTGTTAAATGGAGAGCTACTCAATTTTTTTTGACGGTGCCGAAGTACCTCCACACCCCGTGCAAGGGGTGACACTTAAGTATGGAAAACGTCAAGATTCCATGTAACAGACTTTATCTTCCTGCTTGTTACTAGGATTATCTTATAGCTGCTTCTTGCATTCTTCAGTCCTTTCTCTGCTGCTGAGTCCACTGTGTTATTAGCAAAGCTGCTCCAGATACCCTCTAGCCATGGAAAAAAAAAACGTTCTTCACAGTATCTCTAAGCCATCTTAAAAAAAATCTTTCCATTATAATCTTTTGTTGTATATCACTTTATCGCTGTGTTGTTCTTTGAGGTCAGCACTAGTACAGTCTGTATTAGCTAGGCTGCAGGTATATAAGTTGGCTTCTTAACTGTAATTAATTGACGTTGCTAGGTATTTGATAAAATTAGATGGTTTGCAGATTTGTGCTGTCATTATCCAAGTTGAACAATGTGTGCTGTGTTGCCTGTACACAGCATACTGCAGCAACATTGGAAACCAGCCATGTTCCAGACTCCACAGCAGTGGGAGAAGAGGTAGCGGAATCAAGGTAAATGAATGAAATAGTAAGTACCTCCATTTCAAATTTTGTGTAGGCCATGTAGGCCTTCTAGACCTTACATTGTCACAGGTCCCTTCACAAGCTGTTACCATTTGGAAGGTAATTTAGCATGGGAAAACTATCAAACACCGAATACTATGAATTAAAAACTATTAAATAATAATTTTCTGCTTCTTTCATTCCCAAGTACACTCTACATAAAAGTTAAACAGCAACAGCTTCAGTAACAAAATCCATCTTTGCTTCCCTTCTTGCCTTCTTTCTTTTATAATTTTTGGTTTCCCCATGTAGCTGTCTTGGATCAGCCGTGTCCTAGAGCCTCTCCTGAGCCTTCTGCTGTGACATCCCAGGCACCTGTCTGTACCAGGGACCTGACAATAAAAACAGTACTTTGTGAGTTCTGGGTGTGGGTGATGGCATGTTATTACCTCACCACTGTTAAATGCTTTTTGTGGAGCTCTAGCTAGTCTCCCATTAATTATCCAGTGTAAAATACATCTGTTAAGTGTTGTATAAAAACATGCAACTCTTTTAGTAAAAATGCAACAAGGTCATAATATCTAAAAATAGTTTCGCCTTTTTTCTGTAGGGATACAGCAAAAACGCAAAATAAAAATAATGCATGTGAAAGATCCTGTACAAGACAGGTCACTTTTTTTCCTTACTGCTTCTGCAAATTGTAAGTGTAACAGAAATTATAATTGTTGTTCTCTTGTGGGAGAGATCAGCCAGACTTACAGACATAGTTAGAACAGGTGAAATGGACAATTCCTGTCACTTAATTCATTACCTCATGTAGGTGGAACTTTCTTGAAGGACTGCTGTTTTTATTTAATTTTTTGTGAATCTTTTTCCTCTCTGTCTTTCACTGTGACAGCCATCCCATTGCCCCATTTCCCCCAGCTGGGTCTACTAACACTCTGACCAACCAGCAGTCCAATGTCCATATTTTTTGTGGAGGATCTTAAAGGTGTCCCAGGGGCATTGCTGTTCTCTTTCAAGCCATTTTTTTATTTTTATGACCTACCCTGTTTCTTCATCCCTCCCTTCCTTGTGAATCCTGTGGTTACATCCGGGGCTTGGTGTGCAAAGGGGATGTGCGGCATATTGCTCTGCCTCAATAGCAGCTCAGCATGTCTCCACCCATATTTCCCACTCTTTGGATCATGTCTCCACATGAGATGTTGGCTGGGCCGTATCCAGAGCTTTATCCGTCTACACCACTGGAGTGGTTGTTTTTATTTAAATTTTGATGCTGTTCACAAGCAAGGAAAGCACTACATATCCCTAGAAAGAGGAGACTGCTCTGAAAGAACTGTGTTGACTAAATACTACCCAATGATGTCTTACTCTGGGCCACCCTCAGGGTAGTTTAGGATAAGTGAGTTTATCCTTGAATTTAGAAACGGTGAACATTTTCAGTTGTGTTTTTGCTCTGATGTAGCTACCTGGAGATTTCTGCTTTTATTAGTGAGTTCATTTCAGCTTTGCTTTGCTTGTTGATATTCTACTTTTTTATGTAGTGGTAGACAGTTTCCAGTAATTCAGTGACTAGAGTTAGTGTGAGAGTTAGCCAATTGATTGTTATCAGAGTTTTTTTCTAATTCTATTTATTTGTTTAAGCTTGTTAAAATAGACAATGAACATTGATTAATCAGATTGCACTACAAATACCTCTTAAAATATAATTCCCTAATATACATTGTTATGCTAGCCACTGTTCCCTATATTTATGCAGTTTAGTAACCAGGCTGGCTGCTAATGACCTTGACCCATTTATAGAAAGGATCAAGGGTGAAAAGCTGTTCATGTAATAGTAACTTACTGTACAGTAAATCTGGTTACACTGGAAAATGTTACATATATATTTATAATGATGAAAAACCGATATACAGGTTACAGGTGAGGTGAAGTAACATGTAAACATGTAGCCTTGCAGTGTGCACAAAGTTAAAGAAAAGAGAGATTATTTCTGTTGGCACAGTAAACCTGCCATCTCAGTTGTGTACAGTTATGATGATGTACACGTAAGTCTCAGACTCCTTTTATGTTGGTGTAAATACAACATTTAGGATGTAAAGATGGCTCTAGTTTAGGTAACATGACTATTGGATGGTTGCAAAGTTTCTTAGGAAGGATCATATAAACAGAGCTAGAAGTAGACTAGAAAAAAGGCTACATAAAGAGAATGGGAGAAAGATGAGTAAACATATCAGACAGAGCCTGGTATCTGAACATTTACAACTCTTGTCTACAAGGTTGAGTTATGCCATATCCATTTCTCTGCTTTTATTTTGTGTGCAAAAGACTCAAAGTTTCTCCTGCAGTACCAACAGGCCATGGATGATGTGGAGTTTGAGGAATATTTGTCATCAGGGAAAGGTAATGGTTAGAGGCTGTGTCAGCGATCTTAGATGATTTTAAGCTAACATTTCTTGGACAAGCAAAGGCCTGAATTGTGAAGATTAAGTTAAATCATATCTAGGCAAAAATTGCCTAGATATAGCCCTAAATGCAAAAACACTTTCTTATGTGTTAATTTGTAGGTTACATAGCTTCAGCTGAGCAGAAATGGGAATTACAGCCATACAATGATTGTTACTAGCAAAAAAATTAAATTATAAGGGTTGTGCAGAGTGGTGTATCCAGTACTGAGCAGGCTGCACAAGGCACTCACTATGTAGTAATTTAGGTGGGGGAGTACTGTTTGGGCTATTTTATTTTATTTTATTTTTTTCTGGTGAGCTAAGTAAGTGTTTGATTATATATGTAACACCAAACTTGTAAAAGTTTGATGACAGATTTTAGATGCTGTGGGAGTTGTAACCTCTTGTTGCATCCATTTGGAGATGATGTCCAATAGTCCATCTGTGCTAGTAATGTAGGGGAGTTGGCTAGAGATGCAAGGGAGTGTCTATTATTTTGAAAAGCAGTAGCCTGCTTTTATTTAATCATTTGACCAGAGAGCTGAATCTGGATTATTGTCCTTTTGGCTAATGTTCAGGGGTCATTTTAAAGTGGAATCATAATCATCATCATCATCAGCAGCAGCAGCAGACTGAAGTAGAATGCAATGTATTGTATGTTCATATATTCAATATCTAAACAAGGAAAATGAGCAGAAGATGAAGTCTTGTGGAGCCCATGAAAAATGGTAGTAATTGGCATTATTTTATCAGCAGATTCTGGGTTCTGTCCTGCCTGCTAGGAAATTTTTGAAACCAAAAAGAAGGGTTATCATGTAACTGTTTATGATACAATATATACACAAGTAGTTTATGGTCAGCTGTATCAAATACTTTGGAAAGCGGAGGATCTTTTCTACTGTGTTATCTACCATACCTGCATGCCTGTAGTATACTTAAATAATTTTAGTTAGGGATGAACTGGTGCTAAAGTCAGCAGCCAAGCTCGGATTTGCAAAGTACAGCATCTTGGGTGTAATGGTGAGTAAATTGTACACCATAATTTTGAGAACTTCTGCTAATGGACTCGGTATAGTAATAGTTTAGCAGTTCTGGATTTGGATCACCTTTCTTGAGTATAGAGAATATTTTGTTCAGCATTTTAGAAAGGTGAGTTATTTTCCTTCCTAAGGCTCCAGTTTATTAAATTGAAGTAGGACAGTGTAATGGCAGTTGGCTTATGGTAGGTTGCTCACAGGGGGAGACTGTATTACTTTTTTTTGTACTTTTGACATCCTGCCATTTTATACAGTTTTTGTCACTTCTGCCACATACCTGCCAGCCATCAAGTTTCCTGCCATCTGGATGTGGGACATTTATTAGCTGTAAACTGAGATTCCCTCCCCATTGATAGTGCGAGAGCTGTCTAGTGAGGGGCTTCATTTAGGCAGATGTGAGGGCATTTTGTGCTCTCAACAGCAGCTTAGAAATGTTTTAAATGGCCTAACCTCCACCCATGGGTGGAGTGTGAGCAATCTGTGTCATTGTGGAGGCCTAAAATACCTTCTCACATGATTGCATGGTCTCACAAACCCACTTTGAAAGCTACCCCCTTTTGGTGATTTGGTGAGCTTAATGCCCAACACTAGAATGCATATTTGCATGCAAGCCCTTCCTTTGATGGATGTGTGCACTACGTGACTAGCTTTGCCCTGACCCCCACCCCAGGATGGGCATGTGCTTCCACCCTACCAGCTTTGCTAGTTGCCTGAGTCACTAATCAGTCCCAGGTCTCCTGGGTGATAGGTTGATAGGCAGGGCTTGATTCCTGTATGTCACTAGCACTGGCCATGTTTATAACATTGGCACTTGGGGTTTTGAATATGAATAAACGGTTCCTGGTATTGCCTGACTACATGTGAGATTTATTCTGGCTGGAGTGTTACTGTGCAGTCATTTACTGCTGAATTAAAATAGGTATGAGCGGAAGTAGGAATACATTTTGGAGAAAGAAGTGACATTTAAGAGATCTTGGGATATCAGAAAGATTTTTCTAAAAGCAGTAGCAGTTAAAGAAACTTTCTTACTAGGGTTTGAAGAATTCCAAAGACCATGGGTGGAAAATAAAGGGAAGACAGGAAAGAGGGGCCCAGATTGTTGAGTGGAGGGAATTTGTTATGTCTTAGTGAAGTGTCAGATATTCCAGAGCTAGGATCTGTGAGGTCATAAAGGGGACATTCAAGCTGTATGTATAAGTGGTAATGGTAAACTGTAGGGGAAAGCCGTAATTCTTTGAGTTTATGTACCTTAATTTGGCAAGCAAGGCAAACTGTAGTTTAATGTAAGTAATTATAGAATGCAGTGGCAAGTTACTAGTGTTCCCCTCTTAGATTGGTCACAAAAGAGCTGCAGGTGTGCCTTTGGGAGTAAGTACATTTTTAAAGAGAAACACACTGCAGAGTTTGGATTATACGTTTGTTAATAATACTAGAGTTAAGCTAATATCAGGAAGAAGTTACATGTAACCTACAGTTAATTCACTTAGGAGTCATTTTTCAATACAATGATCATCATCTAGAAGTGTATATGCGTGTGGGTGGGTAATACTGTCCATATCAGCAAGCTGAGGTTGTTACCTAACAGCACTTTCTTCATGTTATTGGTATTAACTAGATACAAGACTTGCCTAATTTTAACAAGTTCTAGCCAATGCGCAGTAAGTGGAAGAAAGTGCTGAAGAGGGAAAGAAATGTGAATGACTGTTTTGAAACGTTAGCATGTAAAAGTACACTATAGCTGAGTGGTACTGAGAAGGATACTAAGGGGCAGAAATTAATCTCTATAGATCCCCATTGTTTAAGTCCTCTGGCAGGACATACCTTTCAGCTCTCTAGAATTTCACAAAATGTCTAGTTTTGTGCCTTATGCTATTGGTCTGTTACTTACGAAATTTGTAATTTTCTGGCAAATCTTTGAGGACTGAAGTCATTAACTAATCAGATATTTGAGTTTCAGACTTCATATCTCTCAGAAAAAAATGCATGCTAATACAAAACCTGTTATTCTAGTATCTTTCTAACTTTATAAGAGAAATATATAAAATCTGTCCCTGAATTTTAGGCTTTTGACTCACCGTTCTTGTGCTAAGAAGTTGAAAGATACGGTCAGAAACAGTCTTACTCAAGTTTATTTGTTTGGCACAGACAGAGAGAGCGAGATGCGAAACTAAGAACAAATTTTTAGTAGGTTAGCTAGCACTGGAAATTTCTAGTTGTCCCATGTGAAAAATCTGGGCGAGTTCATTGAAAATGACATTAGCGAGGCAGTTATCTGTTGAGATGAACAGTGGAATGGACTCTGTGGGAGAGTGATGTGGAGTCTTATAAACTATACTTTTTTGGGAGCTAGTTGGGTGTGTTAGAAGATATACCAATCCTCTTTAATTCTCTGCTAAAACATCTGCCCCCCCCCCCCCCACACCTTTTGCATTCCATCATTATCCTACTTAGCTTACAAAGAGGATGTTACACATTGTACTATATTAACTTGAGAAGAGACTTTAGTGCCTACAGCTGTAAAATATACAGCAGGAATGAAAAAGAAATTCATTTTTGCCTCTAGTGACATGATATTGTTATTCAGGCTTTGCATTGCAGCAATATCTTTACCACAGTGCATTCAGGTAACTCACAGTTTAGTAACTGGGGAAAAGCTATCACTTTATTATAAATAAGACTCTAAAAAAGATTAAACTTGTAAAACACATCCTCTTTCCTCAGTCAATTTATGCTGCTACATTCACATGTTATGTGTTTAAGGGGAAAATTCGTAGTAAACAAAAGAACATGTCAACAGTTTTTTCTTACTAACTGGCTTGTGTTGGTAAAAATAATATTCTCGTGGTTCATAAGTTTAAGAAATTTGATTGGCTGATTTGAGTTTATTAACTCATGCCATCATATAGTAACACTTAACTAGTGAAACTGTGGTGTAAATTGTCACATCTTGTATTAATTGTGCCCTCCTTAATTAAACTAATTAATAAAGCAATGACAACAGAAGCTACAAAACACCTTTTGGTGTTGTCTTACCACATATATCCAGTTGCTGAAGAAGTCTGCAGGATGGTAGCTTGTTAAATGTGAACTCAAATGTTGAGAGATGCTATATAACAAATGCACATGAAGGCATTGCTGACCACAGGAGCAGGAAAAGTGTAACTTGACATTGGTCTGTGAAGGTGCTATTGCAACTCATCTGAGTTATGTGATAAGGGGAAGGTAGTTGCTCTAATGAGATATTTATTTTTGTTTTCATAACTGATATATTGAACTGGGTTGAGGCCCATGGAGAAGCTCTTCAGGCAACACTGACAAATGAGGAGAGGTAGACAATGTATTGAGTGTGATATTCATGGAGTAGAAAATAGAAAAAAAATGTACAGTAAAGCAAAAATGGTTTACAGAATGAGGTATATATAACAAAACACATAAAAACAATGTACAAATAAAATGCATACTGCGTAAAATATGAGTAGTGTGAACATACACAGATACATGCAAGAATTAAAAAAGTGCCTGAAATTGTCAACAGTGGGAGGTTGTGCTGTTCAGAGTAGAAATACAGAAAATGTAATAAACATGTGATTGTACATATGAAAAGGAGAGTGTATTGGAACAAGTGTGAATGTCAGAAATAGTTCACATTACTTTTTCAGGGTTTATGGTTGGTTATTTTGTTGGGAAATGGACTGAATACACTTTAGGTCTTCTTGAGACAGCCATTTCATATTCAAGAGTGTCTTAGAGGTTGTTTTTTGTTATAGAGGAGGGAGCAAAGCAGGCAGGCTGGGGTGTAAAGAATAAACATAGCAATCCATAATCATGTCTCCTGTTCTTTAAAGTTAAGCGTCTTAACTTCTATATGTGGCTTAAAACCTTGTTCAGTGGTTTGGTCAAAACATTATCCACCATACAGGATTTTTGTACTATACAAAAGAAAATTAGCCTGCTGCCACACAGAAAGGGGGTTTGACCTGTCTTTTTTTTTATGAAATTCTTTTTGTTAAAATTTTCAAAATTTCAGTGTGTAAAAATAAAAAAGAAATATGCAAATGTGCAGATTTAAATCTTGTAATTGCTATGCGAGAATAAAATAACCACATTGTGGACCATGTTGCTTTCTGTTTTAATACTGTACAAGTTCCTAAATCACAATAATTGAACAGAATATATAGAATTGTGATTGGATCAGATTATAACCAGTTTATTACGTGTTTGAGACATGGATGACAAGAACTTCATCTCAAGACCGAATCTTGACAGGTGAATCCAGGCATCCAGGCTGAAAACACATAATAAAAGTTTAAGATCAAACACCTAGTTGTAAGTCTTAGTAGAATATCAAGCTTTATCTTTTCAAAGTACTATCAGTTATAGAAAAAAAGTATACGATGACATTGCATTTTACCTGCTTTCAGAGCCTTTTGTAGCACTTGGTGTACTATCAGATGGACAGCAAGCCAAAGTAAAGTGCTCCTCTGTAGACCTAATAGCTTTAAAATTTGTTAGGCACAACATTATGCTACACTTTTCAAGTGTGGCAGAGTGAAGTTCTAACACCTTTTAAATGCTGTTTTACTTTCTGCAGCTTCTCAAAAGCTTGTTAAGGACACCTAAGTACCACTAAGGTCAGGTCTCAGACTAGGGACCTGCTTAACAAGTTTATCTTTTTCCCAATTTCTAACAGTAATCATGGCTCTCCATGCATTACACAGAGGATTATTATTTTATTCTCTGATCATAACCAGTTTATGGGCTCAAGAGATGGATTTCAAGAGATCCATCTTAAGAGTGATGCAAAGCTTGAGAGGTGAAACTTGACTTCCATGATGACAACAGAGAACTATCATAACTTTTTTTGTAGTGGAGCTTTAACTGCTGCTGCTGGTACAGCTAAAAGTGTAGGTGCAAAGTATTTTACAGTTATGAAAGTGGTAGAATACATACCAAGGCCAAGGATACAGCAGGAAGAAGCAATTTCCGAAGAAAAAACATTTTTAAACTATGTTAGAGACTTCAGTCTGCCACACTTTTTTGTGACAGCAAAGTGTATAATAAAATATTACATGTGTAAAAATGCTATGAAAGCTGTTCTGTGGTGGCTACTATTGTGATCTTTGTGATATTAGAGCTTGGCAATGAAAGCATTTTAACAGACTTTTCTTTTTTTTTCAGAATTTAGAGTTAAATTGCAGTGCTTCGCGAAGAATATTAAAAGGTCCAACTTAGTGTAGGCCCATGACAACTTGATGTAAACTTCTCCATGATACTTTCCAGTTGTAAATTTTTTCTTGAAAATGAGCGATAGTTTGTATGTAGGAAGAAACACCTTGTTGAGGAAATATCTTGCACATAAATACACTGAGTTGTTAAATATAACTTCACTAAAGCAGCTAGTGCCTCAGACAGTTATCTTTAGTTGTAAATTCTAACCCAAAGTTTAGGAAATACTACTGCATGAACATATCTTGAGCTTAATAGCCATATTAGCATAAGAAGAATAAAATAAGTGCAAAAAAGTCTTGTTACAAGGAAGCAGAATAGAGCATCTTCTGTGTGGAGACATGGGTGAATGGAATGGGCGTACCTTCGTTGAAGGTTATGTGCCAGGGCCAGCAACTCGACACGTAAAAAAATCTACTGCCAATCATTAGCGAACCGGAGTTCCGCTGTGGCGACCCCTAACCGGGAAAAGCCGAAAGACACAACAGCAACGAGACAGAAATGTGAGCGAGAGTCAAAAATTTAAAAACAACAGTAATCTTAGCAACATTAAATTGCATTCAGAAACTAAAGTTTTTAACTACTGTGCAGGGAAACCACCTATATGAATAAAGCTGTAACTGCTTGGAACTGTCTTGAAAAAATACCCAAAATTTATCGGCTTGTACACAAATAATATTGTCATATGGAGTGTGGTTGGTTGTTTTGGTTAATTAATGACTGATTTTTAACTGTGTGGTTGTATCTTCCTTTTCAGGTATAAAGGTGGTTATATTAATGTCATATTTTCCAACAAGTCTGGTGACCTTTTATAGTGTGTATAGTATGCACAGTAACTGACATAGTGCTTGCTTTGATTACTGCAGTTGCATTGTAAATACTGATGTTTCAATGTTTTTTCTGGTTAACCATCTGATTGTGCTCTACCCTGTTAAATAAATACAATTAAAATGCAATAAAATAAGTAATATGGCCTCAGGGGACAAATGCAAAGATATATACACACATACATATATGACGTCAGAACATTTTAGATATCCAAGGTGGCCTTTAAAGATCATGTGCAGGTGCACAAAACTGAATATAGCACCCACATTCTGTTTCTGCCTTTAGCACATCATTTCTAGATTGTTGTGAGTACATCCACAGGCAAAGTGATGACACATTAGTGGGGGGGGGGGTTGAAGTTGGCTTTTTTGGCCTGTCAAACAGACATGTTCTTGTATTTGTGAAGTAAAAATCATGTATGTCTCATTTGAGTTGCAACATGAAAAATGTTAAAAATATGAAAACTGTGTGTTCACCTTGGGATGGTGCTGAACTGAAATTCACAAGAGTAGAATAGCAGCCTTACACGCACACGCACACGCACACACACACACACACACACACACACACACACACACACACACACACACACACACACACACACACACACACACACCAGAGGTTACATCAATAGATCCTACTACTGAATTTCAAAGGCACATAGCAACAGCGAGACAAAGTACACATATTACTGGAATTCTGAGTATACTCACAGAGCTTAAAAAAAAAGAATATGTAGTTTGTATTACCAAAGCCTTGAGGAACGGAGGAACTGGAAAAGAAGACTTATGAACCCAGTAATATGCCATTACATCTCCCATGAGTACCCCCTTCCCAGACACAAGGTAGGAAAGATGCAAACATCACAGCTGAAGCAGTGGAAATTTAAAGTTCTTTTTGGCACATGCAATTGAATTTTTAAGTGAAAAAAGTCAGCAGTGCAGACAACAACCCAGCCATCATGTATGTGCTAAAGCTGGAAATGGAATGTGAGTGTAATATTATGTTTAATGCCTTTGCATATGGTCTTTTTAAGTTCCTTTTTAATTGTCTTAAAGTGATTTTTGATGTTAGGATATGCATTGCATCATTTGATGAGTCACGTGGCACAGTACATTTTTCCACCTGACTATAGTAATGTATTGGGCCATTTTTTAATAAAGGCTTTGTTTTGTAAACTTTTTATTAAACCGTGGCCCAAACAAATTTAGTATTTAGTACTGTGAGATTACCGTGAGATAATGTATGTTATGCACATAGACTTTAATGGGTGCTTCTTTGTGTATGTTTGGTGATGCGCCCATTAAAGTTTATGGATGTAACACATTTTTTTCCGTAGGTCTACTTCTAAAGCCTGACCGATTTTCAAAATCACGAGATGAAAATCACAAAAGTTCAGAACCCCAAAAGTCAGTTTTTATCAGGATAACTAAATACATGGCCAACTGTAAACAAAACTCATACTGAGGTTATGTAAAATCCATCTAGGTGGGGGGGGCTACGCTCCCCACCCCCCTTGTACTGCAGTGGAGAACAGGACATATTGGCCAAGTTTTTACTTACCCCAGTAAACAGTCGATATCTGGGTTTTTGAACTTTCGTAATTTTCGTCTTGGGATTTTGAATTTCAGTTATGTGAGAGTCGGGCTTTAGAAGTAGACCCAATTTTCATACACTGACGCCACTGAGGTTAAAGTTTACTGTTTTTCCTCAGTGACATCATTGTATGGAAATCATATTTTTTATAACGGTTTATCTTGTAGAAATACAAAGTGAAAATGCTCCTTAATGGATAAAGTTGCTGTTTGGTATGCTGAGATGCAGAATTAAAAGTTGAAAACATTGGATAACCACTTTAACCATACTATTCTGGATGCTTGGGTGGGGAGCCTATTACAGCATTGAAGGACCATAAGCTCTATGTATAAGGCAGATCTGTTTGTATATGATCATGTTGATCAGCAGTAGAAGATTAAGTGATACATGTGGGCAGGAGCCTGACAAACCCGTCAGTGATAATTTGGGCTTCTTCACATCTCTGAAATGATTAAGGAAGCAGTCAGTGTAAGGGACGGCCTGTGATACTGTTTTTTTTCCATGATTGGCTTCTCTTTGTTGTGCCCATTGAGTGCCAGGGCAAGCTTTGGCTCCCCTGCAATGGACTGGATGGAGCAGGTAATCAGAGTATGTATTGCTGAATGTAGGCACTAATGATATACTTTCTATCATGGTTTGCCCAACTGCTGCACTGGATTAGGCAGTTTTATAAGAGAGGATTTGGTAGTGAATGTAGATCACGTTGTTCACTGTTTTTAATGCTCTGCTGTGTTCAGTGAAAGCGATTCTGGTCTACAAGAAGGCAAGAAGTGTGTATTGAAATACCTTTCAAAGAATAGGTAGATTAGGTATGACAAGTTGTGCGACATACATTTGGTGCTAGTTTATTAAGCCTGACATACAGTTGAATAATGTACACACACAGATACTTAAGTGCAATTCTTCTCTCAAGAGGTGAATCTTTGGGACCTTTACAAGCCTGTGGCCTACAGTTTGTTTTAGTTTCATTTTAATGTTGATCACATGGCTTTTATTTCTGTGTGCTCATTACTGGATGTAAAAATTATGCTAAAAGTTGTAAGAACATTGAGAAATCAGCTTTGTTATCGTGCAACTGTCATATGTTATTTTCTGAAATGTCTAGTAAGTAATATAAAAGGAAGCTGGATTGAAGAAGTGGGTAAGAGTGGAACTAAAATCTCATTGTAGGTCATTGTTAAAACTAGGAACCAGCAAACCGTTTCTGCTTTTTGGTTCAAAGTACATCACTGTAAGTGGGAATCATGTTCTTTTGCCTTTATTTTATGAAAACCAAGGGGATATTAAAAAATAATTATTATAAAGGCAGAGGTTGGTATGAGCAAAACTAAAGCAATATACAGTAAATTTAAATCTTCTTCGCTATTTAGTTTTAGTGTCTGCTTAGCAATGCATCTGATTTTAAAACCACTGCACATCTGAGTTTTGAATATTGTAGCATTGCTGCAGGTTAACCACATAAATATTCGACGAAGCAAGAATACTACATATTTAATAAATCATGTTTCATAAAATTATTTATTGTGATTTTTGCGAGTAAGTGTCCCACTGCAGTACTGTTTTTAGATGTATTGAAATGCTTGAAGTATCACTGAAAACATTTAACATGATAATTATTTTTTTTAGATTTAGTTGTTTATTTTTAGACCTATCCTTGGTTACAAGAAATGAATTGGGTTGAATGTGCACAAACCCATTTGCTAGCGATAGTTGTTGAATGTTACAGTATGCATCGATAATGGATGAAAAAGAATACAGTGAAAGGGCAGATGGTGAGATTAAGCCATCTGACTGAAGAAGCCAAATAGTTTATGGGTGAAACAGAATTACGTAAAAATAGATTTTGGCATTTAGTGTTATGATTAGTAATAAATGGAGAAAGTTTTAAAAAGGAGGAGCTGATATTTACAAGCTTTGTATATTTCAGTCACGTAAAGTGCTTGGTATTGCAGATAAACGAGTTAAGGACATCTTAATTATGACTAAGAAGCTGACACAAGCCATAGGTTCATACAGCAAACAGAATGTTGTCAAATGTCAATTTTAGGTGTAGTTTGATTCAGCAACAAGAAGGTAATTAGTAAAAAAATGTATTAGAAATACCTTTGAAAGAACAGGTAGATTAGGTAGGACAAGCTGTGTGACTTACACTTGGTGCTAGTTTATTAAGGCTGACATACAGCTGAGTAATACTAGAAGAGGTAGTATTGCCAATGGGTGTTTTTCCTGCAGCACCTCCTTCTCTGCTGAACCTATGGAGCAGTTAACAGTCTGTTTGGTTCTTCCTTACCCCCATTCGGAAGCAGAAAAAGAAGAAGAAGTAGAATGTTGTCAGGGAGCCAGTTCCAATTGTGCCTCGGTTGCCTGTGTGTGAGTCCGCTATGGATGGATTTGATTCCTTGGACAGCTCATCATTTCCCTGGTCCCTCTGGTGTTAGCCACTGAGGACCAGGAGATAGTCATGTCCTGTGTGGCTGCAGGGTTGTCTTCTGTGGGCAAGGGAAAACCACTCTTATCAGCCTCAGGAAATGAGGTGGGTGAAGGTCTACCACATAACCAGGAAAGGGACAATGAGGCCAAAGATGGTATACTTTGGATTAGTCTTTTACAAGTTTTGCAGAAAAAGAAAAAAAATTACTTTTTCTGCCTGTATTTCAATGGAAAAGGAAGATTTTATAGAGTTAATTTCTGTGTTTTATTTCTTACTGGTATGAGAAAGAGAAGAAAATGAGAAGTTATGTGGTCCATCTCGCCTACATTCTTTACTCATGGGTTTGGATCCGAGAATCGGCTCCGACTCGGCCAACTTATTTTCTAGCATGAAGTCTCTAATTGGCTGGGCTAACCCGGTATCCCAGGATGCACCTCGCCCTAGCCCCAGATCTCATTTGCCACTCGTAGAGTGAGGACGTGGTCTCGCTTGGCTGTGGCTAAGTACCCTTTCTATACTTTTCATAAGTATTTAGCAGTCTGTTTCTAGTAAAAGGCTATTTTAATAGCTAGTTTTCATTGTGAGTGTACTGTGTGAGTGAGTTGTGTGTTTTTTTTTGTGGTATCCCTCTTTTGGCGGGCTAGGCCCATTTAAATTAGAGGACCTAGTCCTCTCCGGTGTGTTTTTTGTGTAAAATTGAGTTTTTGTTGGTCGGTAGTTAGATTCCTTGCTGCACCAAAGAAACGTTTACATTAGAGTTTCTTTGGTTGTTCTTGGTTTGGTTTTTCCGCCTTCTTCTCGTGTCTGTCGTTGTCTGTTGAGTGGGTGCTGTGTACTATTATGTCTAAAGAGCAGAAAGAGCATAAACCCTCTGAGTTTAAGAAATGCTCTGAATGTGGCTACAAGATGTCCATCACAGATGGGCATTCTATCTGTGTTTATTGTCTTGGCGCTATTCACCTGCAAGAGTCCTGCAGTTTTTGCCACGCTTTCAGCCCAAGGGTACTGCAGGAAAGAAAAAATAAATTGATTTTGAAGGGCCTGGTTAAACCTTCTTTTGAGGAGTCCTTAGACTCTTCTTCTAGTACTAAGTTTAAGACTTCCAAGGCCAAGAAAAGATATCCGGCTCCATCTGTCTCTTCGGAGCCCCCGGAGAAAGTTTCGAAAGTGGATACTGCCTTCTCAGCTCCATTGTCCTCGGGGCCGCAGGAGGTATCCGTTGTACTGGAGTCGACCTCCACCCCGATATTACTGGAATCTATTCGGAGCCGGTCACCCAGTGTTAGGCCTGAGTCTCCGGGTAGGAGATCCCGATCTCCCTCTATTTCCTCCAAATAGTCTAGGCTGTATGATTTGGATGTGGATAGGGTGGTCCAGAGGCTCCTGCAGTCGCTGGTATTAGCAAAATTGTTCTCGGCTCCGTCCCAGTCGGCTCCGGAGCCAGTTCCTAATCTTGTACCGATGATTCCTCCTCCGAGCACCCCTGTGTCATCGGAGCCGGAGTGCTCAGCACCGAGTGATGTTCTCGTGTCAGCTCTGATACCCCTTGCGGGTTTATCGGAGCCGACGTCGGCTCCAACCATGTCGGTTCCGTCCTCTGGTTTCGGTACTCGGGTTTCCTCAGTCGGACCCGAAGGGGATACCTCGGGACTCTTGTCGGCTCCGAGTCTCCCTCTTGGTGCTTCGGCTCGGGGAACCCCGACTTCGGTTGTGGTCTCTGAGATGGGTCGGTCCTCTGATTCAGGGGGACCTGCCTTCGAGGCCATGAGGAGCGCACTGGCCAGATCGTCAGTTACATCACCCGGATCGGTCACTCCTTCCCCCTACACCACGGCTAGAGCCTCTGACACACCCCTGTCTGTGGATGGCGGAGCCCGAAGGTCTGAGGATTCCCCCTTGAGTGGCCCCAACTTTTCGAGGGCCCCTCAGGGTTGGTGCCTGAGGAGCCCCCTAGAAAGAAGTTGTGCAAGAGGAAGCACATAGACTCCCAGGACGAGTCCCTCACTTCCGATACCGACCTCGAGGAGTCTGAGGGGTCCCCTAAGTCGTCCTCCGATGATGTCTCTTTCTCCGACATCCTGGAGATTTTGAGGCAGAGAGGTGACTGGCCTTCCAAGACCCCCTCTGAGGAGGAGTCGGTATTCCTCAAGGCCTTTGGAGCTCAACCCTCTGCCTCCTGGGTGTCTCCACCCTTCGATGAACTCCTGGATTTGATTTGTCGAATGGTGTGGGAGACCCCTGATTCCGTGGAACCAGTGCCCAGACGTCCAAATAAGTTTCTTTCTGCTTCCCCGGGGAAAGAGTTCCTGACCAAAGGGGTTTCCGTAGATGCCTTGGTGGTGGCGGCAGCCACTCAGCAGGTAGTTGCAGAGGCTTCTTCTTCTGTCCATCCTCCTAAGAAGGAGTCCAGGAGTATGGACCGGTACGGGAAGAGTACCCTGTCTTCAGCGACCTTTACATTGCAGTCGCTGAATTATCTTTGTTATTTTACTCGGCTCCAGAGAGATCTCCTTAAGGAGCTAGGAGACACTCTGACGGGTTACATGCCTGAGGCAGTAGCGCAGACTGTTAACACCCAGTTGTCTACCCTTGGTTCCATTGTCAACTTGTCCATGAGGCTCATATCCTATGCAGCCAAAGGGGCGAGTAGGGCAGCTAGCTATGGTGTAGCTCTCAGAAGGCAAGCCTGGATGCACCTGTGTTATTTTGCGGAGGCCTTTAAGTCTTCCTTCACTGACGCCCCCTTTGATGGGTCCTCACTCTTTGGGACCAAAGTGAAAGACACCCTCACCAGATGCGAACAGGAGGGGAAGACCCTATCTGCCGTAGGGGCCCATTTCTCTCTTCCTTCTAGGCCTTACCCCAAGGCTCAGAGAGGAGGGAAAATGTGGTTCAAGAAGTCACAGAGGTCTTTCCCTGACGCTCAAGGTGAGTCCCCCTCCAGAGGCAGAGGAGGGGGAAATTATTCTGGAAGACGCCATCCTAGAAGCAGAGGAGGCCCCCGCAACTTGAGAGACCGCGATTCCTTTTGTGGTTCTTCCTTTCAGCATTCCTGAGGCGTTGCCCATCTGTGCTGTTCCGGAGCCAGTCGGGGGCCGAATTTCGTTGCATCCGGAAGCCTGGGAAAGCATCACCCAGGATCGTTGGGTGCTTCGAATAGTTACCGGAGGTTACACCATCCCCTTTTTATCAACACCCCCTCCAGTCAAAAGAATCCCGGACGTTCCACCCAGTCAACGGGATCAAGCAGCACTAGAAGTTTCAAAGCTGCTAGAAAAAGGAGTCATCCAACCAGTCCCCTCAGACCATATCGGATCAGGAACTTACTCAAGACTCTTTTTGGTGCCGAAAAGAACAGGGGACCTGAGGCCCATTCTGGATCTCAGCCGATTGAATCACTACGTTCTAAAGTCCAAGTTCCGAATGGTCACTCTTCAGTCCATTTTTCCCTTGCTGGAAAAAGGAGTATGGATGTGCTCCATCGATCTCAAGGATGCCTACTACCACATCAAAATGGACAAGGCATCCAGGACTCATTTACGCTTCCGGCTGGGAGCCAGTCACTTCCAGTTTCATGCCATGTCCTTTGGTCTCACCACAGCCCCCAGAGTGTTTACCAAGTGTTTGGCAGTGGTGACGGCTCACCTGAGACGTCTGGGATTCCAGGTGTTTCCATATCTGGATGACTGGCTTCTCACCGCCCCCACCAGGCATCTCCTTATTCAAGCCAGGGAGGCTACCATTACACTTTGTCACCAACTAGGAATTACCTTGAACTGGGAAAAGTCTGCCTTGCTGCCCTCACAGCATGTTGTTTTTATAGCCGCCGTGCTAGACTCTATTCATATGCGGGCCTTTCTGCCACAAGAGAGAATAAGAGTGCTGCAGTCTCAGATTCACGCATTGTTGCCCCTCAAAGAGAGTTCAGGCCAGGTTAGTTCTCCAGCTCCTGGGATCCATGGCTGCCACCATCATGCTGGTGCCTCTAGCCAGGTTACACATGCGGATCCTACAGTGGCTCCTTTCGGCCCAATGGTCCTTTCAGAAACTTCCTCTTTCCCATTTGATACTTCTCATGGAACGATGCAAACAGGACCTCCGCTGGTGGCTATGCTCCACCAATCTGGACAAAGGGAGGAGCTTGATTCCTATGTCTCCAGTGGCCACTATGACCACTGACTCCTCCCAGATGGGGTGGGGGGGCATTATCTTGGCAGGACGGTCCAAGGCACGTGGCAAGATCACGAGGTACACCTGCACATCAGTGTTCTAGAGATGAGAGTGGTGTTACTAGCATTGCGAGCAATCCAAAGCTCTTTTCCTTGGGGAACAATTGCAATTCACTCGGACAACATGTCCGTGGTGTGGTACCTGAACAAGCAGAGGGCAACCAAGTCTTATCCCCTCTGCAGAGAGGCTATGCGAGTGTGGCATTGGGCAGTGTCTTCCCAACATTTTTTAGTGGCAATGCACATTCCGGGAAAGACCAACGTGATAGCGGACAGGCTGAGCAGAGCTATTCTGATGCCTTACGAGTGGTCCCTGAACGACCGAGTGGCGGTTCAAATTTTCAACAGGTGGGGTCAGCCTTGCTGCAATCTCTTCGCCAGCCCTCTCAATGCCAAATGCAGCAAGTACTTCACACTGAACCCCCCACAGGGGGAGTCACCCAGGGACGCTCTAGTCCACGATTGGCCCCCCGGTCTGATCTATGCTTTCCCTCCATTTCCTCTGTTACCAAGAGTGATTCAGAAAGCCATATCCTTGGGAAGCAGGATGATTATAATTGCTCCACACTGGCCTCGACAAGTATGGTTCCCCTTTCTTCAGCAGTACGCAGTGGACGGCCCTTGGACTCTGGACCCAGTGCCAGACCTACTGATTCATATATCAGGACAGCTCCACCCCTCCCTGCGAACCCTCGGGTTGACAGCCTGGCTGCTCCACTTCCATCACTAGTTAGACGACATTCCTTTTCACCTGAGGTGGTACACATCTTGTCTTTGTCTCATAAGTCTTCCACCAGAAGGATTTATTCCAGCAAGTGGAAGAGATTCTCCATTTGGGCTCAGGCTCAAGGTTTGGACCCCTTCACAGCCACAATTCCGTCGGTCTTAGACTTTTTAGCCATGCTTTTCCAACAGGGCTCCACGCCTGCTACCATTAAGGTGCAGCTGGCTGCAATTTCCAACTTTCATACATCTTACGAGCCTTCTCTTATGGGCCATAAACTTTGTAAGGCCTTCTTGAAAGGTGCCTGGTTACTTCGTCCTCCGGTTTCAGAACCTGTCATGCCATGGGATCTAAACTTTGTGTTACAAGCCATCACTTCACCACCCTTTGAGCCAACTGCCACCTGTGAATTAAAATTTCTATCTTGGAAGACGGCTTTCCTGATGGCCATTACATCGGCCAGAAGAGTATCAGAGATTCAAGCCTTGTCCATTAAGCCTCCGTATTTGACCTTCCATAAGGACAGAGTTTCCCTGAGACTTAACCCGTCCTTCCTTCCGAAGGTGTCATCCACCGTTAATCTGCATCGGTCTATTGAGTTACCAGTGTTCTTTCTGAACTTTTCCAATAAAGCAGAGTTTAGGTTTCACCAGTTGGATGTGCACAGACAACTAAGATTCTACTTACACAGGACTAATCATATTAGGAAGTCTGATCAACTGTTTGTGTCCTTCTCAGAAAACAGAACAGGTTGTCCTATTTCTAAGAGCACAATTTCTAAATGGATCAAAGATTGTATTTCCTTTATCTATTCGTCAGCAGGCAGAAATTTACCTTTTCCCGTTAAAGCTCATTCTACCAGGGCAGTGTCTACATCAATAGCATACCATGCTAGGCTTTCATTGGATGATATTTGTGCTGCGGCCACTTGCGCTTCTCCACACACCTTTATTACTCATTACAAGTTGGACGTGGCTTCTAGAGGCCGGGCTTCCTTTGGTTTCATGGTTCTCAGGAGTATTTTCCTATGAGCCGCCTAGGATAGAGGTGCTGGGGACGCTGTCCCATGAGTAAAGAATGTAGGTGAGATAGGACCACATAACATCAGGTAGTTATGTACTCACCATAACAATCGATGTATGTGGTCCATCTCGTCTCACATTCTTACGTACCCTCCCACCTGCCCCCTTCCTATAGGATTCGGAGGAAAATTGGTTCTGAGAACCCTTCAATGTCAGTTGTTTTTCTTTCCTTTCAGGCTGGAGCTCCCTCCAGTGGCAGTTGTGTGTGTGGGGTGTGATTGGGATGGCTGCAAACTAGATCTGGGACTAGGGCGAGGTGCATCTTGGGATACCGGGTTAGCCCAGCCAATTAGAGACTTCGTGCTAGAAAATAAGTTGGCTGAGTCGGAGCCGATTCTCGGCTCCAAACCCATGAGTAAAGAATGTGAGGCGAGATGGACCACATACATCGATCGTTATGGTGAGTACATAACCACCTGTTTCCTCACTTTCTAATTTTGATTTTCAGTCAGATGAGCAAGGATTGGGGAGAGAGAGAGAGAGAGAGAGAGAGAGAGAATGTTGTGCTTAAAGATTTTCTTCTCAACCTGAAGATTCTAATTGTGAGAAAGTGTTGCTTCAAATTTTTTTCTATACTTTTATCTTAAATGAAAGAGGTCTTTCAGGATTTATTAAACTTGGATATTCCTAAGTCTGCAGCTGTTCCTCCTATTTTGTAGGCTATCGAGAATGTTTTTTCTCACAGATTACAGTTTACTCAACCACCTGCCCTTAGAAAGTCTGACAGATTATATGGCGTACTTCCGACTCAAAAATATTTGTTTTCTAACCCTAAAGCAGACCCTGCAGTGGTTTCCCTATCCAAAACTGTTACTGCTAGACAAATGTCTAATGCTAACTACATTCCCTCTGACAAGAATGGGAATGTTTTTGACAAATGTGGGAAGAAAGTTTATTCTTCCTCCACTTTAACATTCACATGTTTAAACTGCCAGACTCACATGCTAAAGTGTTTACTTCTGTCATTTGAGAACATAAAAAAGTTACCTGCTAACCTTCCCTCTTTTGAGGTGAAACATTCTTGGAATGCCTGTTTTACTATGTGCTTCTCGTAATCAAACATGGCTTAAAGTGTTCTTATGATGCTGCTGATACTGCCTCTGTGGCTGGCACTGCTTCTTGGTCATTCATGCGAAAATTTGCTTTACTGTGTTCTCAAAATCTTCCTTAAGATGTTAGCTTTGTTTGACCCTTCTACACATGAGGTGCTTGAGAGGTTTGAGAGCCTGATTCAAGGGTTGAAACAAATCTTTCAACCTTCCTTTTTTAAAGCAAATAAAAATGTTCCTTCTACCACAGCTTCCTTTTTAAAAAGCAATTGAAGTAGCTAAGTGCCTCCAAAGAGGATTTTAATAAGCACTGGTAAGGAAGCTCCAAAAAGAAAGGGAAGGACAATGAAAATCAAGGACAGTCCAAAAAGTCAGAATGACTACTGGCCTCTTCAGGCTTCCTTCCCCCAAGCGATTTACCCCTGTCCCTGTCACTGCATCTGCATATTTCTGTGGCATCAGATTGTTTCGGATTGTGATGCCCCCATTCTAGGCCAGTAATCCAGGAGCCTGAATACTCACCACTGACACTGGAGAGTGATGTTCACTTGGAACAAAATAGATACTCATAGTATTTCCAGGTGCAGCTGTCTGTATCAAGCACAATTTTCCTTAAGAGCACACAGGGAACACACTCAGTCCAGGGTTTGGATTTCTGTGTCTCCCTCCAGGTCCTCAATAAGACTCTCCAATGGCACAGCTATAGAGTTAAGACCTCAGCTGAATGTCCAAGCCAAGTTCTCCAGCACCCTCTCTGTGAAATCAGTGCTTGTGTCCCTGCTCTAAACAGCTGACACACACACACACTCTTTGAAATTTGATCTTCATACACACACACCTGGGAAAGGTTGGCACAGATTTACTAGCTATGGCCTCTTCTGCCCAGACTATAAGGTAGTTACACTGCCACCAGCCACTCCAAGGTTCTTGCAAGGGTACCCAATTATACTAAGTGAAATTAATATTAATACAAATGGTAGTTTGACCAACAGCAAGGCTTTCAGGAGCGGCCAGAGCTGTTACCAAATGTATTTAATACCATCAGAGATTAAAATATTCTCTAAAAGACCTGCCACAATGAAAAGTTTAAATATATTTAACAATAAATAAGAAAAGAACATGGAAATACTAAATATCTATTTACAGTAAACACCAGAGTTTTAATTACAGGAAATATTACAATAACACAGATGAATAGATTCACACATCTACTGAAAAAAAACAGTACTTAACTAATCTTACTATATTTTTCTGACTGCTATAAAGAATTACTGTTCCCTGGTTCACTTACTAGAGCAAGGCAAGATGAAGTAGGTGAAAGGGTCCTTCTCTGTCAGGTTCCAAAAACAGACTGTAGTGAGACTTCAGTCTCACCTAGTGTTAAAATATTTTTAGTGAGGGACTACAGAATGACATCACATACATCTGGTCATCTGACTTCTGGTTCCCATGCTACCCCCCTTGGCTAGATGTTGTCAGGATTTAGCAGAAATGTGTCAATAATGCGCGTACACACACACACACACACACACACACACACACACACACACACACACACACACACACACACACTGCAGCTCCTGGAAGTCGTAAAACAATTTGAAATCTCCACCCTTCCAGAGTAGCAATTAGGTCACCCCAAAGACATTGTAGAAAGCTTCCTAGTGCAAACTTTTTGTCTCTGGCTGCATTGAGAACTGTAAGGTACAATTTTTATGGCCTAAGCCAGGTAATTCAATTTCAGGCTATTTTCAAAGTTAGGTGGATTGAGATTAATCTCTTTTCTTACAGTAGCCTTAGTTAAACATATGCATTTAAACAGTTACAGTAATACATGTATATATTTTTTCTGTCCAGCAGGGTACACTGTTGGTACATTTTTAACACAAGCCGGTTTACAAATACATTTTACAACATATGCATCTGTACAAATCAGTTTGATATAGAAATGACATATAATTCTTTACAAAATTCCAGGTAGGTGTGCTGGCATATGTTACACATCCACTGCCTTACTTCTCAGAATCAAACTGAAATAACTCCTTATTAATACCATTTACTACAATTACAAGGCTCTAACATTTTCTAAGCAGACATTTCACTCTACAACAGATTCCACATTGCATGTTGTTTGCACTACGTGCATGAACAAATTAAACAGTATGGAGATATGCAAACCTATTTATGACTTATTTTGAATTAGTATGTTTGTATAAATGTAATTTCGTTAAGATTTATGTAAAATTTTATTTTCATTTTATACATTTAATTTTTATATGTGAAGGGGGTAAGAGTGAAATTTTCCAGTTTGCTGCTGATTTACAACAAAATACATTTAATTTGTCTTTTGATGGGCTACAATGTGGATCTCTGGTCTCTTGTCTAGATCTGACACTTAAGGGTTTGGATAATGGTAGAATTTGTACTGGGGTACATAGGAAATTTTTAGATGGAAGCCAGTACTTGTATGCTACTAGTTGTCACCCCCCCATGTTGTATAATCTTTTCCACATGGTAAATTTTTAAAATGATCTAGAATATATAATGTTGAGACAAATTTGTTGGAAGAAATATATAATACTTCCATTATGTTTTATAATAGAGGCTATAGTAGGAAACCAGTAGAAGAAGCTAAGCATAAACCTTTTGTGTTAAAATCAAAAAAACAATGGTAGTGATGGGTTGTGGGTCAATGGTGGGGGGGCTAAACAGAATGGTGGAAACAAAAATGAACAAATGTATTTTGTTAGCACATATAACATTCAAAATGAAGAAGTTCATAGTATTGTAAGATATTATTAGAATTTTATCCATAAAGATGGGGATTTTAGTAAAATTTTGAGTAAGCACCTTATGATGTCATATAAACGGGGAAGAGGTTTAAAGGACATGCTTGTTCATGGAAATTTTGTCTTACCAAAAAGTAACTTAAATATTGGTCCAACATCTATGAGCACTTATAAATGCAACAGTTGTTCTATTTGCAAATATAGAATATGTTCCTTTGAATATATGAATGAAATCAAATATGCACCAAATGGACGTTTTTCATGTAACAGCAAGGGTGTTTTTTATCCCTTAAGATGCCAGTGTGGTTTCTTTTATATTGGTGAAACAAAAAGAAGTTTTTAAAGTGAGGTTGATGGAACACATCAGGGTCATAAAAAAATCAAAAGGAAGACAACATTTTGGCATGTCATTTCAGAGATGTACATGGCAGTGATTTTTTTATGCTTCAAGGTTGTATTTTAGAGCAAATGTTTGTTGAAAATGATGATGAAATTCTTTTGAAAGAAAAACTGTTATACAAAGAGTCTGCTTTTATTCTTAAATATGATACTTTGGTCCCTATGGGACTAAATGGAGAGGTTAATTGGAAGCATTTTATTTAATGGTTTGATTGTATTATTGATTGATCGAGTTTGTATTGTTTGTATAAAAGGTACCACATTTTTAGCTGGATTTTGTAACTCCTGGAAGATCTTGTACCAAGGTGCTAGAGAATAAAATGATTTTGAGTCTGAACTGGTGGTCTTGATTTTGTTATCGTTAGTTGTTTGGACTAGTATGGAGATTATCTACCTATCACATTTTAGATGCACACTTACTGTGTGCTGCTTTGGTTTTCTTAGCAGTGTCCAAGACATATTTTGGGAGCTTAAAATCGTAACAGTTCAGTTCTTCATTCATTTTGATTACAAATAGAGTTCAATGTCTTTACACTAAAAGACTGCTGTAATTCAATCTTTATTTCTGTACCATGTTAAAAGCCCTTTCGGCTTCTGTGTTTGCATATGGCAAGCAAAATAAAGTCATCATCACGAAAAGTGGCAGTTTTTCATCACTGCAAAGGTCTTTCAGAAGTCATGCCCAGTACTTGGACACACAAGGAGTTGGGCCCATCTGCTGGACCTGTGAGGTTCTCTGTGTTCTCAGAGTGATACTGGGTAAACTCGTCAATTAATTATTCAGCCTCAGCAGCATTTCCATAGGCATCCAGATGGAAACCAACATCCCTGACAAGTCTGGAAGACGTGCCCAATTTTTTTGGCAGGATTAATAAGAAATGCAGCATCTTTCATTATATTGTCTTTAATGGGAAACTTGCTGAGCATTTTCTGCAGCATAAAAAGGTGTAACTTTTTTTGGAAAAATTATATTCTTTCACTGTCCCAGCAAAATCCTCCTCATGGCTGCTAACGTCCTGCTTGATGTTCTAGCTAATATGTAGCTCTCTGAAAGAATAGAGCTGCTGTAAGTCTGCAAGGAAACGTCACTGTTTGATAACATTGATGGCAGCTGCAGGTCTCAGGAGTGTGACAGCAGCACACTATTGCAGGAAGTTTATGAACAGTGGCATGAAGTGTCAGACACGGACTTTCTCAGCTCTGAAGCTGAATGTTGAATTGAAGTAAAGGTTCTAGTGAAATTGTCTGCAGGTGGTCAGGAATTAAGTTCATTTTAGCAGATTATGACTCTACAGACAGAAAAATATGAATTTAGGACTGACCACATATCCAGGGTTCTGCTAATGACCTTCCCACTACTCCGCCATCTGGTAGATGCATGCCTAATAATCGTAAGAGGTTCAGTGTGTTTGAACAAACCAGTTCTTTCAGCTTTTGTTGTCTTTATGCACTAGAAATGAAATGACAGTACAGATCTGATACGAGTTCAACTGTCATTGTAGTGCTTTTGCACTAGCCTTACTACATAGGTCTGCCGTTTGGCACAGGCACCTCATGCTAATTGTGCACTCTAGTCATTGAGGCAGCATTGTCCGAACAAAAGCCCACAGTGTTAGAAATTGGAAAATCAAATTTTGTCAGAGTGGACATTTAAGCATCAAATATTAATTGCCTAGGTACTGAGACACAGTCTGGCATATAAAGGAACTGAATTGCATTTTGGCTTGCTTTTTCATCTAGGTAACTGGCAAAGATCACTAAAAGCTAGTCAGTGCCCATAGGTTCATAGGTTCATAGGTAGGTAGTAGGCTATCAGCCCAAGGGCCTATGTAAGCCTAGCCAGCAAGGTTCCATAGCTTCCATAGCTTACGCCACCCAAGAAAGTTATTTTCCTGTGCCACTGTCCAGCAGAGACACAGCAGTGATCCCCGGGGTGTATTTCCTATTTTCCATCCACTCATCAAGATTTTTCTTGAAGAGTGCTAATGAAGAACTTTGCTTGACATAGATGGGTAGCTTGTTCCAGAGTGTAGGAAGTCTCTGGGACAGGAATCTATCCCTACAGCATGTCCTGTTTATTGTGGTGACAAGGTTTAGGTCCCTAGAGCGTGTAGCTTGGAGGGATTGGGATTTCTTTAAGTGTAGCATGTCCAACAGCTCTGGGTTTGACATAGCTTTATATGTTAGGCAGAGATCACCTCAGAGTAGGTGATATGCTACAGAGTAAAGCTGGAATTTTTTGAGGCGGTCAGTGTAGGGCATTTGTTTGAGGCCAGTAATCCTCTTTGTGAGGTACTTCTGTGGCCTTTCCAGCTGCTGCAGATGTCTTGTGAGGTACATTCCAAAAGGGGCGTTGTACTCTATAATGGGTCTAATGAGTGACGAGTAGAGGGGAGCAATGACCTCTTTTTTCCCGGATGTGAACCCTTTTATGATGAGGTGTGCCATGTAGAAGGGCTTCCTGACTACTGTGGTGATGTGACTATCAAAGGAGAGACTACTGTCCACCTGGGTCCCAAGGTTTCTTATCACACATTTGGTGTTAAGTAGATTGCTGCCTATGTGGTAGTCCATGGGTACAGAGTTTTTACCAAAGGGGATGACACTGCACTTTTTGACATTGAGCTTGAGGCAATGGCTCTGACACTAGGCATCTGTCTCAGTGAGGCCCTTCTGTAGGATATCCACATCATTTGGGGACTTGACTATGGCTCCTAGTTTGTAGTCATCTGTGAACTTCGTTAGCCAGAGGACTTCTGTGTTAGCCTGTACTTCAGAGAAGTAGATACCAAACAGGAGAGGTCCCAGGACGGAACCCTGTGGTACACCACTTGTCACTGCTTTGAGGTCAGATTTGGAGGCATCACTGATTACATCATTCACAGTTATAGAAAACATCTTACAGTAACCTACATTTTCTGACCTCTATGAAACATTAGAATAGCATTTGTCACAAGACTAATTCATTTAAAAAGTTACTAGAACAGGTTTGTTTCAACCAACATTTTCTCCATGATAATGCATGACACTACTCTAATCTCGCCTTATTGAAAAGCCCTTAATTCATGTACAAAGTTGAAAACAGGCTTTGCATCAATTTGTACTCCCTAAATTAAGTGCAAACCTTTCTTTTTGGGCATTACTAAAACTGCATTGCAGTTACTGACTGCACATTAAAAAAAGTTAATAGATCATATTTTGCATCAACCACTAGAATGGCATTACTTATTTTTCATCTTAAAAAAAAAAACAAACTGCATGTAACACAAAATTAAAAGCACAGTCTACAGTAATTTTGCATCTCCTTACATTTACTGAGCAATAATTTTCATGAACTTCGGGAAAAGCACTTCTGTTCTACTACAGAAAAGCACAATTCACACTCCTATGCAGAAATCATCCTCTAACAGGAATTCTTCTACTGAATAGAAAATGGCTAAATGACATTATTTTTTAATATTTCAACTTGAATAAACATGCTGTTAAGCACCAGTTTTTCCAACCCCTCCACGTCCCGTACTTTACCAGCTAAATCTGTACATTGTGTAGTTACACACGATGACTGGCCTGGAGACCTCTCACCTAGTCAGACGTTTCCAGTAATTAAATGTCAATAAAAATAATAAGTACATATGGAAATACTAGCTGACTTTACTAAGTCAGTCACATATGCACCCTACGTATATATATGAATATGTTGGGCAAGGGCAGTAATGCCCTTTTAGTCTGCCATTATACCAAAACTGTTATTCCCATAATATGTGTCCAGGTTGATGTTCTTCGTGTTTTACTGTTGCAGGCATTACATTTGGGTTATCTGCTTGCAGCCTCAGTCGGCCTGATTAACAAAGTCTTGGGTCCTGCGTCGGTTGCTGTCCCTTCTTCCATGACGTCAGGTCATCAGGGGTATAAAACATGTAGCCGATGCCATTACATCAGTCTTTCTTGCCGTGCGGTGCCCGAAGCAGAAGCAGTTCACAAGTGCCGGTTGGCCGACTCCTGAAATTTTCGTTTTCGAGTTTCTGAACCGAAGTCTTCAACTAAAGCTAAGTATCCCATTGGGGACACTTTTTCTTGCTCCTTACAGATGTCAGTAAAAATTAATAATTGCATTACTTGTGGAAAGCAAATACCTCATAAAGATTTTCATTCATACTGTATTCCTTGCCTAGGCCCTGACTACGACGTACCTTGCTGTCGGTTTTGTGCTTTATTTAATCAGCACACTATCCGTCAACGGTATATTTTCGCCTCTAAATGTTTCGGTTCTCGGTTTAATTTTCCGGAAATGTCGTCAGTTAGCCATCCGACTAACGGGATTCTGACAAAATGCAAAGATAAAAGACAGAGACAGGCCACCGAGGTCCAAAACTGTCGACGCTTCTCCTAAGCCAGTCGCCATTTCGCCGGTACTCAGTGAGGCGCTTTCGCAGCCCCTAATACCCGCTACTTCTGATTCGCAAGCCTCTACTTAGACCCATTCGGAGTCCAGTATGCCGCGAGATGCTTCAACTATGGAACCCGTGGATGTCTCTACCTTGGATGGGTCCGGTGCCGCTGTACAGGCACTGACTTTTGAGGGTGTATTCAGGCCAATGCACTTGCATATTAAACCAACGCCTCCTTCTTTACTTAGGCCTAAATCTCGATCTATGCCTAAAAAAATTATGCCCAGGCCACATGCTCAGGCCTCTATGCCTAAAAAACAAATGATAAGAATGGCTGAAGATCTGATAACTCTAATCAGGGGTAGCCAACCCCCCCCCCCCTTCGAAGAGGCCTAGGACTGAAGTTGATTATGAATCTTCTGATCAGGATTCTGTTTTTTTCTGATTCTTCTGATGATCTGGATTTGCCCTCATTTACTTATGAAGATTCTGATGCAGAGGACTCTATTCCTCTGCTTCCTCTCCTGAGGATTTTTCTTTTGGGGAAACCTTACATACTCTAAGGGAGCATTTCCACTGGCAAAGTCAGGATTTTTCTGATTCAAAAAAGAGGCTTAGGGATTTCCTTCTCCTACCTCAGCATAGGCCTTTAGCTATTCCTCCTGTACTAGACCTTGTTGATGATGCTTTTTTTGGAATCTAGTTCGGCTCCTGATTCCCTGCCTCCCGCTCCCAGAAAACCTGACAGATACTACAGGGTCCCTGAGTCCTACAAGTTCCTTTTTAAAAATCCTTTTGCAGATCCAGAGACTATTTCACAGGGGCCTAGGGCATTAAGGCTTCTACTGCTAAAAATCCTACTCCCTCTGATAGAGACTCCAGGGCACTGGATAGATGGGGTAAGAAGGTTTACACTTCTGTAACCTTGGCCATTAGGGCTTTAAACTGCCAGTTTCATATGTTAAAGTGTCAGCAACTTATTATTGGACTACTTAAACAGAAAATGATGTTGATTCCTGACTGTGTGGAAAATAAAGAATTACAGGATTTAATGCATTCTGCTGAACAAGTTGGAAAACATACTTTGCAATGTGGTTTTGATTCATTAGAGGCCTCTTGCAGGGCTGCTGTTATTGGGTCTGTGCTCAGAAGGCATGCATGGCTCAAGGAGCAATCTTTGCCTGATCATGTTAAAGCTAAATTGTTGGATGCTCCTTTAAATCAGGACCTCCTGTTTGGCAACAAGGCTGAGGAAGTTCTTAAAAAGATGGAAGATAAAGCTGAATCTATGCAAACTGTTAAAGATTTTTTACAAGTTCAGCCTCCTAGATTTAGTAGGCACTAGCCCTCCTAAGAATTGGTCCTTTCCAGCCCCTTCCAGGTCTTCTTAAGCTAAACCCAGACACAGCAAAAAACCCAGGTTTCAGTCCCAGGGGACACACAGAACTAAGCAGTGGGGGGCCTCCACTTTTAAATCTGGGAATAATAAGACTCCCCCCTATGGTAAACTGTCTCAATGACTTCCTTTTAAAATTTCCAAGCACTTATCAACTGATTGCCCCTTTGGGGGGAAAGATTGCTCTTCATGCAAGGAATTGGGAACTCATTACCCAGGACAAATGGGTTTTAAATAATGTCCCAGGGATACAAATTTCACTTCCACACATTGCCAACACCAAGCGGGTGGCCGGACCTACCACCAAATCAGTGGGCAGAGTCCCAAAAACAAATACTTTCTGTCTTAAGCATGGGGACTATTCAACTGGTACCAGAAGAGGAAAATGGACAAGTTTCTACTCAAGACTTTTCCTGGTACCCAGAAAAGACAATTCATGGCGTCCTATCCTGGACCTGTCTACTCTAAACACCTATTTGGAGATTCCAAAATTCAAGATGCTGACTCTTCACCAATTACTTCCTATGCTAAGCAAAGATGCCTGGTTGGCAACACTAGATTTAAAAGAAGCATACTTGCACATCCCAATCAGGGAATCTTGCAGAACATACCTACGCTTCAAAGCAGGCTACATACACTATCAGTTCTCTGCACTGCCCTTTGGCTTATCTACTGCGCCCAGGGTATTCACAAAGTGCCTTGCTCCAGTTATTGCATTTTGCAGGCAAAGAAATATTCAAATATACCCATACCTGGACGATTGTCTAATTCAGGCAGAAAGCCAGGACATAATTTTGATTCATCTGGCCTTTGTACAAAAGGTTTTAATTTGTCTGGGGTACACAGTAAACGAAAAGAAATCACACCTGGTACCCTGTCAACAAATTATATTCCTGGGAGCAAGCTTGAATACAACTTCCCAGATGGCTTACCTCACGCCAGAGAAACAAATTCATTTGACAAACTACTTCAAACAAGTGGCCACAAAAACCCTGCTGTCTGCAAGACAAATACTGCAAGCCTTGGGGTTCATGGCCTCCTGCATTCTTCTAATTCCATATGCAAGGCTGCATATGAGGAAACTACAGTGGTATCTAAAAAACCTATAGTGTCAACATTCTCAAGACCTGGAAACAATGATCCTATCATACCTTGCCTACATCTAGAGTTCCTTTGGTGGGCAGAGGCCTGCCACCAAAACAAGGGACTACCTGTCACACCACCTCCTGCCATCCAAACCCTAACAACAGATGCACCAAACTATGCATGGGGGGCTCACCTGGCAGGGAAGTGCATTCAGGGCAAATGGAACCCAAGTCAAATGCGCCTGCATATCAATCAAAAAGAAATGTTAGCTGTACAGATTGCTCTGACAGCCTTCAAGGACCACATTCTTCCAGGACAACTAATGGTAAAGATGAACAACACCACTGTTATGTGGTACATAAACAAGCAGGGGGGTATACGTTCTTACCCCCTCTGCAGACTAGCCATGACATTGTGGAACACAGCCTTGAGCTACCAAGTGCACCTACAAGATCAATTCCTGCCAGGAAAATTAAATACACTGGCAGACAGACTAAGCAGAAACCTCATGGACCCACACGAGTGGAAACTGGAACCAAGGATTTTCAACATGTTGACAAGCAAATGGGAGAGCCCAGATGTAGACCTGTTTTCCCCTCCCCAGAACTACCAGTTGGACAAATTTTGCACAGGGGCTCCCCACAAACAAGCCTGGAAAGTGGATGCTCTGTCCTTCAGCTGGAAAAACCTATCAGTCTATGCCTTCCCCCCTCTGCCTCTGCTCTCCAAAGTACTACTAAAAATCAAACAGGAGACACCAAGGATGATTTTGATTGCTCCAGACTGGCCGCGTCAACACTGGGTACCCCCTCCTGCGCAGTGTGTCACGGTTATCTCCATGGCACCTGCCTCAGACTCCTTCCCTGCTGTCACAGCAGGAGAACCAGATTCTACACCCTCAGCTTTTAACACTGAACCTTGCAGCCTGGTTAATTACTTAATCTCTCCTTTACCATCCCTCAGCAAACCTGTAATGGTTATCATTTTAGAGGCAAGGAGACCTAGTACTAGAAAATCTTATGCTGAAAATTGGAAAAGATTCTGTGCCTGGAACCAGTCTCAAGGGATGAGCACAGCAGCTCCCAATTTACCTTAGATTTTACAATACTTAACTGAGATGCTTCACAAGGGCTTGTCTGTTTCCTCCATTAAAATCCATGCCTCAGCCATTTCAGCTCATTATAACACAGTACTGCCCCTCTTCTCTCATCCACTGCTCAAGCAGTTCCTCAGAGGGGCCAAAACTTGGTGACCATCCAGGAGAGCTCCAGCCCCAGCCTGGGACCTTAACTTTGTCTTGGAGAAACTAACTCTACCTCCTTTCGAGCCAGCTGCTACTGCAGACTTAAAATTTCATTATTGGAAAACAGCTTTCCTTTTAGCAATCACTTCAGCTAGAAGGGTATCTGAATTACAGGCCCTTATGGCAGTGGAGCCTTTCATCATCTTTCATGCGGACAGGGTGTCCCTCAGAACCAAGGATATTTTGGAAGGAAGCAGCAGGGAGTCTGAGTTCTGTACCTCACCCAATACCACATCTGCCCCTGTGTCCTAAATCCAGGCAGGCTTCACCTCACCCCACTGCAGAGGGCCTTATAGCCACTAATACCCCTAATACCAACCACCCACCACACCAGGACTCTGCTTTTGGGATTCTACCCAATTCTAATTACTGATAATGCAACATAGTACAACATAGTACCTACCTACCCATAAAGTGTGTGTTTCAAGTGTATACAGAATACAGTCCAGGTTACCCACCCTCTTTCCATCCTTCATGCCCAAGGTGGTATCCAGTGTGGCTCTTAATCAGTCCATTCATTTGCCAACCTTCTTTCCCAAGCCACAGAATAAAAGGGGAACAGATACTGCATTCCTTAGATGTGTACAGCCAGCTTAGATTCTACTTGGGCAGGGCTAAACCTCAAAGGAAATCTGAACAACTGCTGGTGGCATTTGCTGCTGGGGCAGAGGGGAAGGCTATTTCAAAGCAAACCATTTCTAAATGGATAAGCCATTGCATTCATTTCTGCTATAAGCACCATGGAAAACCTATCCCCCGGGGGATCAGACCTCACTCCACCAGGGCTGCATCTACCTCTACAGGCTTTCTCAGTGGTGTCCCTACCAGGGACATCCTAGAAGCTGCTACCTGGCGTTCTGTATATATTTTCACTAAGCATTATCATTTGCCAATTTTCTCTAAATCCAGAGCTGACTTTGCCACTGCAGTCTTTCAGGGCCTTATAGGTGGCCCTAATGCTATCTAAATTCCTCCTCCCAACCATAGCTTTGGGAATCTACCCAAATGTAATGACTGCAACAGTGAAACATGAAGAACATAGTTCAGTTGTGTACACTTACCATAAATGTAGATGTTCGAGTGTATTCACTGTTGCAGTCCTGATTACCCTCCCTCCAGCCCCCTAAGTTCTTTTGGCTATACCTCTACTTTCCTTTACTATACTTAAAAGCCTTTTTGGTATATTTGCTTTTTTGTTGGAGGTATATCTTTGTGCTTTTATATTTAATTGCTTCCCATTAGTGGGGCACCTGATGTCTGGGGCAAGAAAAACTGATGTAATGGTGTTGACTGCATGTTTTATACCCCTAATGACCTGACGTCATGGAAGAAGGGACAGCAACCGACACAGGACCCAAGACTTTGTTAATCAGGCCGACTGAGGGCTACCTGCAAGCAGATAACCCAAATGTAATGACTGCAACAGTGAATACACTCGAACATCTACATTTATGGTAAGTGTACACAACTGTACTTTCTTAAAGCATCCACTGATTTGGATATTTTTAATGTAATTTGGTAGTCTATTCCATGCATTAGCTACTGTGTCGGAGAACCAATTACTACACGTCACACTTCTATATAATCTTCTATATAAATTGACTGATGATTTTGTACTAAATTTTGGTAACTCCAAAATTCCTAGAGGTAGTTGTGTTTAAATGCTCTAAATACCTAAACAAAGTCTCCTCGTAAATGTCTGTGTGAGACACTGTGCAAGTTCAGATATTTAAGTTGTTCATAATAACTTACATTTTCACATCCATGGATGCCCTTGGTATGTTTCCATTGTAATCTTTCCAGTTTACTCATGTTTGTTTTCTTATAAGGTTTCCATATTATTCCATACTCAAGTTTGGGTCTAATGTGACTAACAAACAATTATTTCATCATTTATAGTTTCATAGACTTTATACATATTTTTACACAACCTATTGTTCTATAACTATCATTAACCAATTGGTTGATATGATTAGAATAAACTCTAAGCTGGCATTACCCGTATACCAAGGTCCTCAAATGAATCCACAGTTTCAATCACTGTGTGCTGTTTTAAATAGTCACCTTTCAATCTATGTCTCCCAAATCTTATACTCTTAGTTTTTGATGTGTTTATCAGTATATTCTTTTGTGTCTAAATAGTCAATTTAGTCAGTTTCTTTACATGTGTTGCATGTAAGGGCATGTCTGTTAATCAGTTTATCCATTTTTCAAGTCTTCTGCATTCAGACTATAGCACTGAAAGATGTAACCTAAACACAGAGGGTAGGTTTGGCACAATTAATGTCTTCAGCTTATACACACAATGAAAAGGATTTAATTCTGACCTCAGGTTGTTGGTTAGGCATAAAGAGGCCCTTCAGGGCATATAGAGTAGTATTCATGTATGAACCAATAAGTATGATCCTGGAATAGGGCCCTGTGGGGCACCCTGACTGTAACCTAGAATTTCACCTGTCCATGCTATTACTTGCCATGTCATATTTATAAATCATGCAGCTATCCATCTTCTCAAGATCATATCAATATCTAGATGTTCATCGTGTTACACTGCTGCAGTCATTACACTTGGGTTATCCTGCCGTCAGGTGGTTCCCCAGTCGGCCTGAGTTCCAAAGTCTTGGTCCGGCGTCAGTTGCTGTCGCCTCCTCCCTGACGTCAGTGCGGCAGGGGTATATAAGATGCAGCCAACGCCATTTTATTCAGTCTTTTTGTTGCCGCGCGGTGCCCAAAGCAAAAGCAGTTCGCAAGTGCCGGTCGGTCGTCTCCTGAGATTTTCATTCCGAATCCAGAACCAAAGTCTTCTACAAAGCGAAGTACCCCACTGGAGAAACTTTTTCTTGCCTCAGACCGATGTCAGTAAAAGTTAATAACTGTATTTCTTGTGAGAAGCAAATACCTCATAAGGATTTCCATTTTTATTGTATCCCATGCCTAGGCCCAGACCACGACATCACTGGTTGTCGGATTTGTGATAGGTTTAACAAGTGCACTATTAAACGTCGGTTTGATTTTGCCCGACATTATTTTGGCAGAAAATTCAATTATACCATGCCGTCGGAACTTCCGACGACTGGAATACATAAAAAGCGCAAAGACAAGGCTAGGCATCCGAGGCCCAAAACTGACGATGAAGCCTCTTCTAGGCCAGTCGCCGGTTCTCCGGTTTTTAGCGAGGCGCCTTTGCAGCCCCTGACGACCGCTTCTATAGAACCACAGGCCGCTTCTGACTCCCACGTGGAGATGGCTGGGCCTTCAGACGCTCAAGTTATTCAGCCTACCAAAACTAACCCTTCAGAGGGATCTGGAGTAGCTGAGCTGCCCGCAGTTTCAGAGGGTGTTTTCAGACCTACTCAGTTAAGCATTAAACCCTCTGCTAAGTCTAAACCAGCTTTAAAATCAAAGAAACAAATACAGCATTCTCCAGCACAGGCCTCCATGCCTAAGAAACAAATGCACAAAATGGCCGAAGACCTAATCACTCTGATCAGGGGGTCCCATCCCCCTCCTGATAAAAGGCCTAGACAGGATGCAGACTATGACTCATCCGACCAGGTGACCATTTCTTCAGATTCATCCTCTGACCTAGGATATTCTTTACCCCCTTATGAGATGTCTGATGCTGAGGAGTCAATTCCATCAGCCTCTCAGCCTGAGGACTACTCCTTTGGGGAAACCCTGCATACCATGAGGGAGCATTTCCATTGGGAAGGCCAGGAATACTCAGAATCCAAGAAAAGGCTCAGAGACTTCCTTTTATTACCTCAACACAGACCCCTTGCTATTCTGCCAGTGTTAGATATTGTGGATGATGTGTATACTGAATCCAGCTTATATCCTGATTCCTTACCTCCAGCCCCAGTTAAACCTGACAGATACTAAAGAATCCCTGACTCACACAAATTTCTGTACAAAAGCCCTGTTACTGACCCTGAAACTATTTCTCAGGGACCCAAAGGGGTTAAGGCCTCATCAGCCAAGAATCCAGTTCCCTCTGAGAGATTCCAGGGCATTAGACAGATGGGGAAAGAAAGTATATACGTCTGCAACTTTAGCAATGAGAGCCTTAAATTGCCAGTTTCACATGCTAAAATATCAGCAATTTTTACTGTCTCAGTTGAAACAAAAAATGCTTCCAGATTCAGATCCTCCTACTTTTAATGAAATGCAGGATTTATTGCATGCAGCTGAACAGGTGGGAAAACATACTTTGCAATGTGGTTTTGATTCTTTAGAGGCCTCCTGTAGAGCAGCAGTTACAGGCTCTGTCATTAGAAGACATGCTTGGTTAAAAGAACATACATTACCAGATCATGTTAAAGCAAAATTATTGGATGCACCTTTGCAGCAGGATGTGTTATTTGGAGTTAAGGCAGAAGAGGTATTAAAGAAAATGGAGGATAAGGCAAAATCTATGCAAACGGTGAAGGATTTCTTACAGGTTCAGCCTCCTAGATTTAGCAGAAATTGGCCAACTAAGAATTGGTTCTTTCCAGTTACAGACAGACCTCAAAGGGGCAGATACAGACGTCCAAGAGGTAGAGGTCAACCACAAGGAACTTACAGGCTTCAACAATGGGTTGCATCAGGCCAGAAAGAAGGGAAAGACAGGCCCCAACCATATAAAAAGCAGCCCCAATGACTTTCCCACTACAGCTGCCAAACAACTCTCTTTGCAGCCCCTTTGGGAGAAAAACTGGCACTTTTCTATCACAATTGGCATATGATCACCAAAGACAAATGGGTTCTCAACATTGTATCTCAAGGTTACAGGTTCCACTTTCACACTCTGCCAAGGTTAAAAGGAATGCCAAATCTGCCACCAAATCAATGGGCAGAGGCTCAAAAACAAATTACAGCACTCATGGATATGAGAGATATTCGAAAGGTACCACCACAGGAGAAAGGACAAGGATTTTACTCAAGACTTTTTCTGGTTCCCAGAAAGGACAAAGCCTGGAGGCCCATTCTGGATCTTTCTTCTCTAAACACTTACCTGGATGTTCCGAAATTCAAAATGTTGACACAACAGCAGCTTCTTCCCATGCTGGGCAAGAAAGCTTGGCTCGTGACATTGGACCTCAAGGAGGCATACCTGCATGTCCCTATCAGACAAAACTGCAGAAGATACCTCAGATTCATAGCTGGTTCAATGCACTATCAATTCTCTGCACTGCCCTTTGGCTTATCTACTGCGCTCAGGGTCTTCACAAAGTGCCTGGCACCAGTAATTGCATTTTGCAAACAGAAAGGAATTCTAATTTATCCATACCTGGACAACTGCCTGATTCAAGCAGAGAGCAAGGACATTCTTCTAAAGCATCTGGCGTTTGTAAAAAAGTTATTAAGTTGCCTGGGGTACACAGTAAATGAAAAGAAATCAAAACTAGTGCCCTCACAAGAGATAATATTCCTGGGTGCCAGCTTGAACACAACGGCCCAGATGGCTTATCTCATGCCAGACAAGCAAGGACAATGACTCAATACTTTCAGTTGATGGCAACAAAGACCCAACTCCCTGCAAGAAATCTTCTGCAGGCCTTGGATTACATGGCATCTTGCATACTACTAATTCCATATGCCAGACTGCATATCAGGAAACTACAATGGTACGTAAAGAATGTATGGTCTCAACACTGTCAAAAGTTTGGAAACAGTTATACCATTAATTCCTTGCCTTCAACAGGAGTTTCAATGGTGGGCTCAAGTTTGTCACCTCAACAAGGGACAGCCAGGCAAACACTGACAACACATGCATCGGATTACGCCTGGGGAGCACACATGGCAGGCAACTGTATTCAGGGCAAGTGGCCTGCTGAACAAAGGCATCTTCACATCAATCAAAAAGAGATGCTAGCTGTACAAAATGCCCTTATAGCTTTCAAGGACCTGCTGCATCCTGGACAACTACTGATAAAGACAGACAACACTACAGTTATGTGGTACATAAGCAAGCAAGGGGGCACTCACTCCTACTTCCTCTGCAGGCAAGCCATGACCTTGTGGAACACAGCTCTAAACTATCAAGTTCATTTGCAAGCACAATTCCTGCCAGGAGAGAAAAACACACTGGCAGACGACTTAAGCAGAAACATCATGGATCCCCACGAATGGGAATTGAATCCACAAATATTCAGAATGATAACACAGAAATGGTGGAGCCCAGACATAGATCTGTTTGCATCCCCAATGAACTGCCAGCTACAGAAATTCTGCACAAGGAGTTACCATCCACAAGCATGGAAAGTGGATGCCCTGTCATTCAGCTGGAAAAACCTACAAGTATATGCTTTCCCACCACTACCTCTCCTGCCAAAGGTACTCATAAAAGTCAGGCAAGAAGAGCCAAAGATGATCCTGATTGCACCAGACTGGCCACGCCAGCACTGGTACCCAATCTTAAAGAACTTAGCACAAGGACCCCCCTGGATTTTGCCTCAAATCCCACATCTGCTGACTCAGCACAACAATCAGATACTACACAGCCATCTAAAGACCTTAAACCTAGCTGCATGGAAAATTCCTTAGTCAAGCAAGCAATGCCGCTCTCCAAAGCTGTTATGGATGTCATTCTGGAGGCCAGAAGGCCTAGTACCAGGAAAGCCTATTCGGATAAATGGAAGAGATTCTGTGCCTGGAACCAAGCTCACAGCCTTGACCCTCATGTCCCAAACATTCCTCTGATACTACAGTATTTAACTGAGATGCTGGACAAAGGCCTCTCCTTCTCATCCATCAAGATCCACGCCTCTGCCATCTCTGCTCATTACAACACGGATCCACCAATTTTCTCTAATCCTTTGCTAAGACAGTACCTCACAGGGGCTAAAAACATAAGACCGCCCCGTAGAGCCCCTACTCCAACTTGGGACCTCAGCTTTGTTTTGGAAAAATTAACTTTACTTCCTTTTGAGCCAGCTAACACAGCAGAATTAAAATATATCTCTTGGAAAACTGCTCTGCTCCTGGCAATAACATCAGCACGAAGAGTTTCAGAATTACAGGCACTAATGGCAGTGGAACCTTTCCTCATTTTCCACCAGGACAGGGTGTCTTTAAGAACTAACCCTACGTTTATGCCAAAGGTGGTATCCAGTGTGGCTCTAAACCAAACTATTCATTTGCCAACTTTTTATCCAAAACCACAGAATAAAGGGGAGAGACTACTGCATTCCTTGGACATTCACAGGCAGTTACGCTTCTACTTGGACAAAACCAAAGCTTTCAGGAAATCTGAGCAATTATTGGTAGCATATGCTGCAGGAGCACAGGGAAAAGCCATTTCAAAACAGACCATTTCAAAATGGATAGGACATTGTATACGTTTCTGCTATACACACCATGGGAAACCTGTACCTAGCAGCATTAGATCTCACTCCACTAGGGCAACAACCACTTCAACTGCCTACCTCAGAGGAGTACCTACCAAGGATATTTTGGAAGCAGCAACTTGGAGTTCTGTACATGTGATTATTCTCTTAGGGTAATCTAAATATGTTTGATTACAATCAAATTTGTAGTAATATGTTTTGGAGTGAAACTTGTTTATGCTACTTTTTATTTTTCTAACCTATGTAATCCTTAATTGTTTTGTAACGGGAGCTTTTCTCCTCGGGTCTCCACTGAAAATGGGTCCCTGGCCCAGCTGGACCAACCCGGTTAACAAATGTCAATAAATAAATAAATAAATAAATAAATATAATTTTTTCACAGTCAAGCAAACTTTGATGCAATATCCCATTCTTAACAGAATTTCAGTGGAGCAGGGGTATAGACAGGTGTTTTCAATTTGTACTCTAAGGTCTGGTACTGCTACCCCCCCCATGTGCATCTGTGTTGCCCTTCCATCTGAGACATCCAGGGTCACTCTTAACTGGCATTTAGTAGCAGTGATTCACTGCAACAAGCCTCTGTACCACATCAGGGTAGCCAGTCTCATAGAGATCCATTTGAACCACAGCTTCCCCACACCCCCCCCCCCACCTACTAGCTGCTAATGGCTTTGGTTTGGGTACCTTAAAAAAGCAGCCTAAACCATTCACAATAAGCAGCCCACAATCCAGTCCAAAGGGGAGCCATCTAGGTTGGGCTGCTGAGCAGACTTCCTGAGCCATTCACTGCAACAAGACCCACTACCACATCAAAAATGCATACTAACATAGATCCAATTATTCCAGCAACTTTCGAAGTTGAGAAATATTTAAAATATGTGTATACTATTGGGTCTGTGTTCAGACACACACACAAAATGCATGCTAACAGAGACAGTTACTCCAGAAACTTACAAAATTTAAAATGTGTTTCCATTATTGGTCTTTGTTCTCGCACAGAAAATGCATGTTAACACAGATCCAGTTATTCCGGCAGCTTTTCCAGTTTGTAACAGCTGTATTTAAAATCAGCCCCTATGTTTGGTTCTGCTCACAAACAAAATGGATGTTGATCCGGTTATTCTACCAGCCACACAGAAAATGCATGTTAACACAGATTCAGTTATTCCAGCAACTTTTTAAGTGTATAAGAGCAGTATTTAAAATGTGTTCTTATTAGTGGGTCATTCTCACACACGCTAACACAGATCCAATTATCCCAATAACATTCTAAGTTTATAAAAACAGTGAAAGGCGAAAAAATAGTAAAACAAAGTGTAGAAAGCAAAGCCGTGAACTGTTATGAGCGAAAAACACAAGTTTAATGAAGCGGTTTTCATCTGTCTCTTTGGACAGACTTCTTCAGAAAAAATAAAGTGCTAAATTATTTCCTTTATAAAATCTACAAAGTCACATGCATTAAAACAACCAGTCATACAAGAACAATGAGAATGCTTCCAAAGTGCTAAGCAACCAGTACTGCATTTCTCTGCTGTTTAAAGTTACAGTACATTTGATGTAAACAACTGGTACTTAAAGTACCTAAAGTTGTTGTTGTTGTTTTCTTTCGGCTTTTCCTGGTTAGGGGTTGCCACAGCAGAACTCCGGTCCACTAATGATTGGCAGTAGATTTTTACGTGTCGAGTTGCCAGCCCTGACACACAACCTTCAACGAAGGTACGACCATTCACGCATGTCTACCACCGCAACATAAAAGTAAAATACCAAAATCTGTAGTTAAAAAATTGACATAATAAATGTGTAATACAAAACAAATATTTACATACATGTAAATATTTCAAGTATATTTGTAGAGTTCATGTTACCTGCGTAAACTCTTTAATTTTAGTAGACAAGTAATGACACACATGTCATTGATGCTGGGGAAACTATAGGCATTTAATGACAGTTGCTAGTATAATTCTAGTTCTTCTAATTTTAAAGATGATGACCCTCCTCTATATTCTACTAATATCTGATCAGTAACAGTGAACTTAAAAGTGCGACCAGGAAATTCTGAAGTGTGTTTGGCTAAGGCGTTCTCTATTTTTTGATGGTCAGTTGCATAAAGGTGATCACATATATGGTCTCGGAGCCTACGCTCCATCTTTCCCATATAGAACGCTGCACATGCTACACACTTAGCTAAATAGACTATTAATTTTGAATTGCAGTTAAACTTTTTCCTTAAGAAGTAATGTTTGTTTCTTACTTCAGATTTATTCCCTGTGTTAATGAATTTATAATATTTACACATATTACATTTGGACATCCCTGGAGAATTGTATATCTTATCCTTTCTGGTCTCTAGTAAATTTTTCAGGTTGCTCCCTCTCCTATATGTTATTTTTGGTTTAATACTCACTTTGTCCATAATGGACATGTCACAGAGTAAAAGGTTCCAATTCTTGTGTAAAATGTGTGAATCAATAACGCTGCTGACATTAAAAGTAGTGTCGTAGTCCTCAACTTCTTTATTATTTTCTATTGGGGTTAGTTGAAAATCTACTATAATTGGTAAATAGTTGACATTATTGTCACCAGTTTCATTGTATGTAGCATTTGCGGCTAATAAGGGAACATAGATACCTACTGATCTCTTATATTTAACTTCTTCTACTAGGGACTCTTTTAAGTCTCTAGGATAGTCCCTTTACTCAGATACTGACATTCTGAATTGAAGTCGTCTAATGAGACAATTCTTGCAGCTCTTCCCAGCTGTCCCTTCACCACTGATCTTTTTTTGTGGTGAGGGTGACAGCTGGAGAAGTGCAAGAATGGATTAGAATAGGTCTTTTTTCTATGAATTTTAGCTAAGTACCTATTCAATATTGTATCTTTTTTAAGGTTAATATCTAAGTAATCAATGGATGTCTTATCAAAGTTGAAAGTGAAATTCAAAAAGTCTGAGTACGAATTAAGATAGTTGACTAGTTCAGTATCTTGTGTCTGGTTCCCAAGGAATAAAATAAAAATGTCCAAATAACGAGTGTAAAAAACTATTTTTTCCATAATATCTGGGACCTTAAAGATGTTCTCTCTCTCCCAATATGCCATCACAAAATTGGCCAGGCTAGCTCCACAGGGCAACCCCATGGCTACTCCGATTTTTTGGAGGTAGCACTCTTTATCAAACAGAAAATAATTATTAGTAAGAATGATGTCTAATAGAATGTCAACTAGATATAATTCCAAAGGTGTTGCCCCTCTATCTTTTAACATCAAATTAACCCATTCTATTCCTTCCTGATGTGGAATAGAAGTGTATAAGTCTTTAACATCTATTGTTATAAAATTCTGGTCATTATTGTAAGATTGTTAATTTTTTCTAAGAATGTCCAGGAGTCTTTGCATGTTTGTTGTTCATGATGTAAATATTTCTGTAATATGGAATCAACTGCTTTGGCACAAGGGTATGTGATTGAATTATGTGCATCGATTAAAGGTCTCATTAGTGGATTAGTGAGACATTTATGGATTTTCAAGATTGTGAACATGATCTGAATCTTAGGAAAAGGCATGGACATGTAATTAAATAGGTCTAGATTGATATTAGCTTCAATGAACAAATCGTTCAAATAGCCTTTGATCCGGTTGTAAGCTACACGTAATTCAACTTTAGTATAAGCTTCACTATCCAGTATGGTTTTCATCCGGATCAAGTAATCTGCCGCATCAGGAATTACTAATCCACCACCTTTGTCAGGTTTAATCATCCTCACTTCTGATGTTCTCAACATGTCTAATCTCTGTCGTTCTTCCTTACTAATGTTGTCATTAATAGGGGTATGGAAAAAAGATTTCTTGTGCCTATGCTGACCCCTTTCATTCTTGTTTAAGGAATGCAAGTCTAATTCACATACGTTCTCAAGTAGTAATAATGTGGGATAGAGAGGTGGGTTATATGTGCTAGAAACCTTAAATTCATTCTGTTCTATATTTCCTTTTCCTAGCAAAATTGTTAGGTTTAATTTTCTAACAAAATGTTTAACATCCATTAAGGTTTTAGCAATGTTTAGATGTTGAGAAGGGACAAAAGATAAAACATTCAAAATCGTAGGGTCAATGTCAATAGATGAATAATTGTGGATTTTAAAGTCCCCAATCAGGTTTGTCACAATGGTCGGTTGGCTGGATCTTCCTGGAATCACTGTCTCCATTGGTGTTTCCGTTGTTTGTTCCTGGTCCTCTGATATTGTTTCTGTTTCGGCACTGCTCCCATTTGTTTCCCATTGTGAAAATTTGATTTGTTCACTCTATTGGTTTCAGTGTTATTAATGCTATTGGTGTTGTTGGAGTTACGAATACGTTCACTCCGTCTTAGTGCAGTAGTATTGTCAAATTCTTAAATCTATAATATCCTCTCCTTTCAAGTTATTGTCACTTCTAACAACTCTAGTGTTGTCACTCTGGTTACTGTCGGTGGATATATTCCAATTCTGTGATGGCGGGCAGGGGGGTGGATAGGCTGAACCCTGTTGATAAGCCACCACATCTCGTTGAATTTTCCTAGATTTATTACTTTTTAACTTTTCCAGGTGTTGGTCTAAACTAGTAAAAACCCTAACAAAAGTTAAACTTACAGCTTCTGTGCTTCCAGCTGGTTGTCCCTGGTTGTCTGAAGGATTTAAAGCAAGTTGTTGTGTTGTGTCTTTCGGCTTTTCCCGGTTTGAGGTCGCCACAGCAGAACTCCGGTCCGCTAATGATTGGCAGTTGATTTTTACATACCGAGTTGATAGCTCTGACGCACAACCTTCAACGAAGGTACGCCCATTCATGCATGCCTTCACGCAGAAGACGCTCTAGCTGAGAATCGAACCGGACAGCGTCTTACTGTGAGGCGACAATGCTATCGCAGCACCACCACCACAGTTGAAGGATTTAAAGAAGGATTTAAAGCAAGTAAGACTGGTTTATTAATACATTCATTGAAGTTAGGGACCCCAATAAGCCCCGAAGCACTCAGACTGTGCTGAGTTGGAAATCTGGTTAGCGACGTTTGTTGTGTCAGCAATGTTGTCACAGGTTGTACATTGCCGTTGAAAATCAAATTAGACTCAGTGTTTTGAAAACCTCTACTAGAAGTGTCCATAGTATTCACAGAAGACGGAATACATTGTCTGATTGGAATAGAAGACTCATACATAAGATAGAAGAGGTCACTTAAGGTTAATCATTTGTGAACTGAGGGGGTGGAGCTAGGAATTAAACCTTCTATTTAAGGGGAAAATAAAACATTTCAGAGCTTTACTAGGAACGGCTCACCCAGATTCTGCTACACTTTGCTGTGAAGGAAAGGTTAGTTTGCTTTTTATTTGTTGTATTTTGCATTACTTTATTGCCTTTTTATATTTTGAAAACTGTGATTTGTTTTCTTTACCTTGTGTTTTACTTGTAGTCTGCTTTTAACTGCATATTAAAACTTCAAAAGAGACCACAGCTCTGTCTCTTGTGAGTCAGGCAACATTTTTTCACACCCGCCCACCCTGTTACTATCTTTGTTCTTGAATACCACTGTCTTTCTAGTTGCCTGCCTCTTATGTTAATTTGACCATATATCTCAGACAACCCTCTCCTCCTACCACCCAACACTACAACCTGTGAGAGATGCACTTACATAGCCAAACTGGAAGCAAAGCTCTCTCCACCCAAGATTGTGCTAGACAGTCAAGAGGAGAAACTTAACACCCGCACTACACCTCAAGCAACACATAGCCCTTCTAAACCCACACCACCAACACCCACACATAGCAACACTAAATCCACATATGCGGAGGCCCTTAACTGTAACCTGCCCAAGCACAAGGACCTCCGAAGCTGAAATGCAAACAAACACCAATCACAACCAAAGTGTCACGTAGCTCACAACACCAGTGTGCCACCCAGCGACAGTCCCTAAGGCAAAACAATGTACCTAACACTTTAGTCATAGGTGACTCTATAGTCAGGCACACTGATGTCCCACTCACCAGGAGAAAATTACAGTCAGTTGCCTGTCGGGTGCCAGATCTGCCGCATAACACATGCACTCAAGTCACTCCACAACAAGTACAAATATGACTCTGTCATTGTCCATGTTGGAGTGAATGACTTGAGACGTACCTCCCTGGACTACATGAAAAGAGACATAAAAGAGCTCTCGGATCATGTGGCCCAGGCAGGTATGACCGTAGCCCTGAGTAGCATCCTGCCTTTGCCCAGAACGGTACTACAATATAAGGACAAAATGATTGACTTCAACAAATGGCTAAGCTTCTGGTGTCATTCAAAGGGGATCCAGTATCTGCCTGGGACGACATGCTCAACAGACCACAATGCTTTGCCAGAGATAGTCTGCACCTGTCACCCCTGGGATTCAGGTTACTGGTCTAAGGCTCTTGCCACCCCTATAGTGCCTTTTTTAGGTAAAGTTCAAAGGACAAAACTACCACCGTAACAGATACAAGCATGCAAAATCTGAAGGTAATGCTACTCAATGCTAGAAGTCAAAACCTCAAAATCCACTCTCTTGAGGCACTCCTAAAAATGGAGAACTTCGATATCTGTGCAGTAACTGAGACCTGGTTCAAGGCTTCAGAGAGCACCCCTGCAATACCAGGCTGCAACTCTTACCACACTTTTCGGCCACCAAACCAGGACCGAAACACTAAAGGTGGAGGAGTGTCCATATTCACCAAGGATATTCACACCACCAGGCTAGTTGCCCATCACAATGCGTCTGAAACTCTCCAGGTGCAACTAACACTAAGTAAGACTACAATCCAAATTGTAGCTTGCTACAGATCCCCCACCATGCCTCAAGATTCTCACTACACCTTTCTAAACATACTGGAAAATATTAAGATACAACCAAACACACTAATACTAGGTGAATTCAACTACCCTGTCATGAACTGGGAAAACTACTTGTGTATTAACACCTTTGCCCACCGTATCTTGGAGTTTATAAATTCCATTGCCCTGGATCAATTAATCCATTGTCTCACCAGGGGCTCCAATATCCTAGACCTGGTCATTACCAACATGGGAAGTCAATGCTCCACACCTATGGTCATCCTCCTCGTTGGTCAGGTCAGACCATAAGCTAATCACCGTTAACATCCACATCCCAACCCCCAGCCCCCAGTAAGGAAACCTCCATAAAAAACTTCTCCAAAGCCAACTTCATGCTACTCATGTCAGAAGTGACAAACTTCATGACACCCATGCAGACAGGATCTGAAAGTTCCATTGCAGAATCCTACACTAAGGCACTGTACGAGCACATCCACTCGTGCATGAATTGTGCCATCCCAAATAGAACCAAGATGCTCTCCTCCAAAAAAATGAAACCAATCTGGTGGTCCCCTGCCATAAACAAACTTTACAACAAAAGGAAACTATTGCAGAAAAGAGAAAAATCCTAGGAAGCAAAAAACTCCCATACCAGCCTCACTAAGAAGCTGAGATCCCCCATAAAATCCTCCAAAGCTAGTTACAAAAAATAAAATTGCCAAAGATTCCAAAGACAGTCACAAGGCATTCTATAACAATGTCAAGAATCTAAATGGCAATGCTCAGATCTGCTCTGAGCTACAACAGAATGTCATTAAATATACTGATCCCAAGGATATTGCCAATATCCTGGCAGATCAATTCAGTGCCAACTTCACCCCCCTCTCACCCCCTAAATGACCCATGTCAATATCGGAAGATTGCCAAATTCTGGTAATAACGGCCACACAGGTAAAAAACACACTCTCCAAAGCTAAGAATACATCATCCATGGGACCAGATGACATCCTGGGCTGTGTACTACATGAACTACAAAAGGAACTGGCACCTCACCCAAGTGTCATGTTTAATCATAGCCTCACCTCAGGCTTCATGCCCACTGAGTGGCGCACAGCTACAGTTATCCCACTTCACAAGGGGGGATCCACCTTGGATCCCGGGAACTACCGCCCCATCAGTCTGACGAGCCTGATCTGCAAGGCCATGGAATGTATTATCATGGAACTTATAAACAAAGACATTGGCAACCTTCAAACACTGGACCCCACCCAGTTTGGGTTTGTGAAGGGCAGATTTTGTCTTCTGAACTTGATTGACTTCTTCAAATCAGTCTCCAGAGCCATGGACAAGGGTAAGGCGGTCCACACAGCCTATCTGGACCTTGCCAAGGCCTTTGACACCATCCCCCACTCTGGAATCATAGATAAACTTACTAAACTGGGCATTAATCCCTACTGTCAGTTGCCAACTGGCTTACTGACAGAACCCACACTGTAAAAGTAGTTGACTCCAAATCCAGCTCCAGACAAGTGACAATGGAGTACCTCGGTGTACAGTCCTGGGACCACTCTTGTTTGACATCTACTTCTCTGAAGTACAGGCCAATACTAAGGGACTCTGGCTAACAAAGCTCGCAGATGACTGCAAACTGGGAGCCATTATTGAATCTGCAAATGATGTGGATACTCTACAAAAGGACCTTACAGAAACAGATGCTTGATGCCAGAGCCATGGGCTCAAGCTCAATGCCAAGAAATGTATAGTTATCCCCTTTGGGAAAAAACATGTACCCGTGAATTACCATATAGTTGACAGCACACTAAACACAGAAAGTGTGATAAGAGACTTAGGGACATAGGTGGACAGTGGTCTCACCTTCAATAACCACATCGCCACAACAGTCAGGAATCCTTCTATGTGGCACACCTCATCACTAATAGCTTTTCCTCCTGAAAAAAAGGAGGTAATTGTCCCACTGTACTCATCCCTCATTAGACTCATTATAGAATACAATGCCCCATTTGGTATGTACCTCTCAAGACACCTGCAACAACTGGAAAGGCCACAGAAATACCTCACTAAACGAATCACAGGCCTAAAGCAGATGCCCTATGCTGACCGCCTTAAAAAACTCCAGCTATACTCTGTCACATATCGTCTACTCAGAGGCGATTTCTGCTTAACATACAAGGCCATGTCAAACCCAGAGCTGTTGGACATGCTACACTTAAAGAAATCCCAATCTCTCAGAGCCACACGCTCCAGAGATCTAAACCTTGTCATCACAATAAACAAAACATGTTGGAGAGGTAGGTTTCTGACCCAGAGACTCCCCAGACTCTGGAATAGACTGCCCATACATGTCAAGCAGAGAGCCTCTTTGGCCCTCTTCAAAAGGAACCTTGACGATTGGATGGGAGAAAGGAAATTCACCCTGGGGATCACGTCAGTCGCCCTGCTAGACAGGGGTCCAGGAAGTAAATAGTGTGGGAAGAAATAGCCAGGGAATTGTTATGGCTAGGCTTGTATAGGCCCTAGGGCCGATATCCTAGTACCAACCTATGAACCTATGGTGAACTGTTTACCGGAGAACTGCTGCTTTCATTGGGCCTGAGACCCAGTGAAAACAGGATTTAATCAGGTTAGTGATGCTAACATTTGTGACAGACTGAAACTTTTAAACCAGAAGCTTTTGAAACTTAAGAAATTACAATTGGAAGTTTCTTACTTCCAAGAATGCCTGTGTTTACAAATAGTCCCTAAAGGGCTAAGGTCCTACCAATATCCAACAGGACTGATTCCTAATTCAGTTTTTCAAAAAGACTTGCTTTTATTTTTCGATCAGCAAGGGTTTAGACTATTGGAATTGATGATTAAACATCACTCTTTGTTTAGTGACTGTCTTATAAAAGACTCAACTGCATTACAAAGTTCTACACTTAACAACCTTGATTATCCAAGGTATAAGTACGACTACTCTAGAATTTTTGCTAGTTTAGACCAACACCTGGAAAAGTTAAAAATTAATAAATCTAGAAAAATTCAATGAGATGTAGTGGCTTATCAACAGGGTTCAGCCTATCAACCCCCCCCGCCATCACAGAATTGGAATTTATCCACTGAGAGTAACCAGAGTGACAACATTGAAGTTGTTAGAAGTGGCAATAGCTTGAAAGGAGAGGACATTATAGATTAAGAATTTAACAATACTACTGCACTAAGACGGAGTGAACATATTCGTAACTCCAACAACAGCAATAACATTAATAACACTGAAACCAATAGAGTGAACAAATCATATTTTCACAATGGGAAACAAATGGGGACTTTAAAATCCACAATTATTCATCTATTGACATTGACCCTACGATTTTGAATGTTTTATCTTTTGTCCCTTCTCAACATCTAAACATTGCTAAAACCTTAATGGATGTTAAACATTTTGTTAGAAAATTAAACCTAAAAATTTTGCTAGGAAAAGGAACTATAGAACAGAATGAATTTAAGGTTTCTAGCACATATAACCCACCTCTCTATCCCACATTACTACTATTTAAGAATGTACGTGAATTAGACTTGCATTCCTTAAACAAGAATGAAAGGGGTCAGCATAGGCACAAGAAATCTTTCTTCCATACCCCTATTAATGACAACATTATTAGGGAAGAACGACCGCGATTAGACATGTTGAGAACATCAGAAGTGAGGACGATTAAACCTGACAAAGGTGGTGGATTAGTTATTCTTGATGAGGCGGATTACTTGATCTGGATGAAAACCATACTGAATATTGAAGCTTACACTAAAGTTTCTCCTAATGAATTACATGTAGCTTACAACCAGATCAAAGGCTATTTGAACGATTTGTTCATTGAAGCTAAAATTAATCTAGACCTATTTAATTACATGTCCATGCCTTTTCCTAAGATTCCGATCATGTTCGGAATACCAAAAATCCATAAAAGTCTCACTAATCCACCAATGAGACCTTTAATCGATGCATGTAATTCCATCACATACCCTTGTGCCAAAGTAGTTGATTCCATGTTATAGAAATATTTACATCATGAACAACAAATATGCAAAGACTCATGGACATTCTTAGAAAAAAATAACAATCTTACTTACAATACTGACCAGAATTTTATAACAATAGACGTTAAAGACTTATACACTTCTATTCCACATCAGGAAGGAATAGAATGGGTTAATTTGATGTTAAAAGATAGAGGGGCAACACCTTTGGAATTATATCTAGTTGACATGGGGTCGCCCTGTGGAGCTAGCCTGGCAACTTTGTGATGGCACATTGGGAAAGGGAGAACATCTTTAAGGTCCCAGATATTATGCAAAAAATTCTTTTTTACACTCGTTATTTGGACAACATTTTTATTTTATTCCTTGGGAACCAGACACAGGCTACTGAACTAGTCAACTATCTTAATTCCTCCTCAGACTTTTTGAAGTTCACTTTCAAATTCGATGAGACATCCATTGATTATTTAGATATTAACCTTAAGAAAGATACAACATCGAATAGGTACTTAGCGAAAATTCATAGAAAAAAGACCTATTCTAATCCATTCTTGCACTTCTCCAGCTGTCACCCTCACCACCAAAAAAGATCAGTGGTGAAGGGACAGCTGGGAAGAGCTGCAAGAATTGTCTCATTAGATGATGACTTCAATTCAGAATGTTAGTATCTTGAGTAATTTGTTTCTTCAAAGGGACTATCCTGGAGATTTAATAGAAGTTAAATATAAGAGATCAGTAGGTATCTCTGTTCCAAATTATAAACCAGCAGAACAATAGCAATCCAGCGGACCACACCGTAGTTGTCAGTACAAAAACTTTAATGGTAAGCGCTTTCGGCTGAGACACCAGCCTTCATCAGACAAATTTACAAAGACAAAAAAAAATCATTATGTAGCTGTGCTATTGCTCCAATAATCCAGTTAAACAATTAACTAAAACAATTAATGAATCCTAAAATCTTAAAATGCACTTGTAGCTATACACGTTTCTATATTTATACATACTTTAAAATCAAATAAAATGAATATACTATTATACATATCTATTATAAGCCTTAAGCTTTAAAATACTTGTAATAGATGTTGAATCATTAAGACCAGGGAATTGTGTGGCATTTAACAAAACTTGCCAACAATATTCCTTAGATTCCAATATTGTTTTCCAGGGACCTTTTCCAGGAGATGGTAATACTTGTTCTAATATAATGAAAAGGAAATTATGTGTGGGGTTGTCAGCTAAATGTCTATACAATGCATTATTGTCAGATTTCTTATTTATCTCATAAACATGCTCATATATGCGTTGTCTTAACTTACGTTCTCTTTTGCCTATTTAATAGGCGGCACAGTATGAGCAAATCGCTGCATATACCACACCAGATGGATTACAATTATATTTACCTTTTACATTAATCTGAATTCCCTTAATCAAAATTTGCTCTCCTTCTAAAATGTAAGCACAATAACTGCGCATATTGCATTTTCTCATTATGCCATTTGTTGTATACCTTGTATTGGAGCATGCATTACACCAATCTTTCAAATTACGGTCCCTTTTAAAAATAAAGGAAGGTTGCATGCCCAAAATTTCAGCTAAATATGTATCACCCTTTATAAATGTCCAATTTTTATTTATTAGACTCTTTATGTCCCCAGAATCTTGTGTGTATGTGGTGATGAAAGCTGTGTTACCAAAAATATGTATGTTATTACTATCATGATTAAGATGTAAGTTAGTTACTCCAACTGTTGTTGTCCCATGTGGACTTTCTTCAGCATCAATCACCTGCGTGATGTTCATCGTGCATACAGCTGCAGTCATTACAGATGGGTTCTCCTGCCGTCAGGCGGGTCCTCGGTCGGCCGAATTCCAAAGTCTAGGTCCGGCGTCGGTTGTTGTCGCTTTCTTTCCTGACGTCAGTGCGACAGGGGTATATAAGACACAGCCGACGCCATTTTCTTCAGTCTTTTTTGCCGTGCGGTGCCCGAAGCAGAAGCAGTTCGCAAGTGCCAGTCGGCCAGCTCCTGAAATTACGAAAATTTGGAAACCCAAGTCTTCTTTAAAGCTAAGTACCCCTTTGGGGAAACTTTTCTTGCCTCAGACCGATGTCAGACAAAGTTAACAATTGTATTTCTTGTGGGAAGCAAATACCGCATAAGGATTTCCATTCCCTCTGTATACCTTGTTTAGGCCCAGACCACGACGTCTCAGGCTGTCGCTTTTGTGCTACTTTCAATAAACGCACTATTAAGCGTCGGGTGGAGTTCGCCCAGCACTTTTTTGGTAAAGCTTTTAATTATAAAATGTCATCGGAGACTCCGACTACTGTTTTGTCCAAAAAACGCAAGGACAAAGACCGACACGCGAGGTCCGCGGTCTCCACCGACACCACGCCAAAACCGGCTACATGTGCTCCGGTACTCAGCGAGGCGCCTACGCAGCCACTGACTACCGACGACACTTCTCTGGCGGTGTCTTCTGTAATTGAGACCGCAGGTTCCTCGGCCCATACCCTGACTACAGCTACTGAAGCCACTGTGAATGTTGAGCCTCTTAATGTGGACAGGTCCACTTCCACCCATGGTGTATTCAGACCTTCTTCTTCCTTTTCCATAAAGGCCTTTACTAAGTCTAAATCAGCCATGCATTCCAAGAGGCCTGTTGCACAGGGCCCATCTCCAGGCCCCATGCCTAAAGAGCAAATGCTCAAAATGGCTGAGGATTTAATTACTCTTATCAGGGGTTCCCAACCCCCTCCAGACAAGAGACCCAGAGTGGAGGAAGATTCTCCCTCTTCTGACCAGGGCTGCATTATTTCAGAACATTCTGATGAAGAGGAACATTCGTACTCCCCTTATGAATATTCTGATGCAGAGCAGTCCATCCCTTCTGTATCCCCCCAGAGGACCTTTCTTTCGGGGAAACCTTGCATACCTTGAGGGAACACTTCCATTGGGAAGGCCAAGATTTTTCAGATTCCAAGAAAAGGCTTAGGGAATTTCTTTTGCTACCTCAGCACAGACCTCTGGCGATACTTCCTGTCTTGGACATACTTGATGATGTTTACTCGGAGGCTTGCCTTAATCCGGATTCCCTGCCTCCTGCCCCAGTCAAGCCTGATAGGTACTACAGAGTTCCTAACTCACACCAATTTCTTTACAAAAGCCATAATGCTGACCCTGAAACCATTTCTCAAGGCCCCAAGGGAATCAAGGCCTCTACTGCTAAGAATCCATTACCTTCTGAGAGAGAGTCTAGATCCTTAGAAAGGTGGGGAAAAAAGGTATATATCTCGGCCATCCTAGCCATGAGGGCCTTAAATTGTCAGTTCCATATGCTTAAATATCAGCAGTTTCTGTTATCACAATTAAAGAATAAAATGTCACAACCTGAACAACCAGATTTGAAGGAGTTGCAGGATATGATTCATAGTGCAGAACAAGTGGGTAAACACACCTTACAATGTGGCTATGATGCTCTAGAGGCCTCAAGTAGAGCTGCTGTTACAGGATCAGTCATTCATAGACATGCCTGGCTTAGGGAACAAACCTTGCCCGATCATGTTAAAGCTAAACTACTAGATGCTCCTTTACAAAAGGATGTATTATTTGGTACTAATGCTGAGGAGATACTACGGAAAATGGAAGAAAAAGCTAAATCTATGCAAACTGTCAAAGATTTTCTGCAGGTACAACCACCACGTTTTAGCAGGAATTGGCCTTCAAAAAACTGGTCCTTTCTAGCAACGGATAGGCCCCAAAGAGGTAGATACAGGCGCACAAGGGGCAGAGGACAATCTCAAGGATCATATAGAGGCAGACAATGGCAATCTCCAGCACCAAGAGGTGGCGAAGACAGTGCACAACAATATAGGAAACAAACCCAATGGCTTTCCCCTTTGCAGGCCAAGCAAGGCTCAGATGGCAGCACCCTTGGGAGGAAAACTGGCATTATTTTCAAAAAATTGGCATATCGTCACAAAAGACAAATGGATCCTGGACATTATAAACAGAGGCTACAGATTTCATTTTCACACTCTTCCAAAAATGAGAGGCATGCCGAACCTGCCACACAATCAAAGGGCAGAGGCTCAAATACAAATTTCAAAGCTCATGGACATGAAAGCTATTCAAGAGGTACCTACTCACGAACAAGGTCAAGGTTTTTATTCCAGACTATTCCTGGTACCAAGGAAGGGAACCGATTGGAGACCCATTTTGGACTTATCCATCCTAAACACATTTCTACTGCACCAAAATTCAAGATGCTCACCTTACAGCAGCTTCTTCCCATGCTGGGCAAGGAGTCTTGGCTGGTAACATTGGACCTCAAGGAGGCATACCTGCATGTCCCAATCAGACAAAGTTGCAGAAGATACCTCAGATTTCTTGCAGGTTCAATCCACTATCAATTGTCTGCATTGCCCTTTGGCTTATCTACTGCGCCCAGAGTATTCACGAAATGCCTGGCATCAGTAATTGCCTACTGCAGACTTCAAGGGATACAAATTTACCCTTATTTGGATGATTGCCTGATCCAAGCGGACAGCAAACACATACTTCTATAACATCTGGCTTATGTAACACGGTTATTGAATTCTCTGGGATACACAGTCAACAAAGAGAAATCCAGACTAACACCATCTCAGAAAATAATTTTCCTGGGTGCCGACTTGGACACAAACACCCAGATGGCCTATCTTACGCCAGAAAAACAGGGGCAACTAACTCAGTACTTCAAGATACTAGCAAATTGTACCAGGCTAACTGCAAGGAAAATCCTGCAGGCTCTGGGTTTCATGGCATCTTGCATTCTTCTAATCCCATGTGCAAAGTTGTATATGAGGAAACTTCAATGGTACCTAAAAAAACTATGGTCTCAACACAGCCACAGTTTGGAAACAATATTACCACTAATTCCATGTTTGCAAAAGGAATTTCTATGGTGGGCCCAAGCATGCCAGGCAAACACAGGTCTACCATTCTGCAAGCCTCAAGCAAATCAAGTCATCACAACAGACGCCTCAGACTACGCCTGGGGGGCACACATGACAGACAGGTGCATTCAGGGCAAATGGTCCCAAAAGGAAAAGCACCTTCACATCAATCAAAAGGAAATGCTAGCAGTGATAAACGCAATTACAGCTTTCAAGGACCTCCTGCATCCAGGACAATTATTGATAAGAACAGACAACACCACAGTAATGTAGTACATAAACAAACAGGGAGGAACACATTCATACCCCCTGTGCAGGCTGGCCATGTCACTTTGGAACATGGCTCTGGAATGGCAAATCGAGCTTCAAGCACAGTACCTGCCAGGTTTGGAAAACACGCTGGCAGACAATCTAAGCAGAAATATGACAGACCCGCACAAATGGAAGTTGCATCCTCAAGTGTTTACAAAGATAATCCAAGCATGGGGAAGGCCAGACATAGATCTCTTTGCCTCCCACAAGAATCATCAATTGACAAAATTCTGCTCAAGGACATTTCATCCAAAGGCCTGGAGAGTGGACGCCCTTTCCTTCAGTTGGGCAGCAAGGACAGTTTACGCCTTCCCACCTTTGCCTCTACTGCCCAAGGTGCTCTTGAAAGCAAGAGCAGACAGACCAAAGATGATACTGATTGCTCCAGACTGGCCAAGACAACACTGGTACCCACTCCTGAGGAGCCTAACACATTCTCCTCCCTGGACCCTTCCTCTAATGCCTCTTCTCCTGACTCAACACAACTACAAAACTCTTCACAGTCAGCTGAAAACACTCAATCTGGCTGCATGGAAAATTCCTTAACACCACAACAGACCCTACTCTCCAAGGAGGTGCAGGATGTCATTTTGGAGGCCAGAAGGCCATCTACTAGAAAAGCTTACTCCGCAAAGTGGAAACGGTTTTGCGCTTGGAATAAGAAAAAGGGCCAGGATCCTAGAAAACTGAATTTGCCTCAGATATTACAGTATCTAGCTGAGCTGTTGAACAGTGGACTTTCATTTTCCTCCATCAAAATCCATGCCTCAGCCATTTCTGCAGAATACAACACTGATCCACCCTTATTCTCTCACCCACTCTTAAGGCAGTTCCTCAGAGGGGCTAAGAATATAAGACCTCCAAGGAAACAACCAATACCAGCCTGGGATCTTAATTACATTCTAGAAAAATTAACATTGCCTCCTTTTGAACCAGCTGCCTCAACAGATTTGCAATATTTGTCCTGGAAAACAGCTTTCCTTCTGGCTATTACCTCAGCTCGTAGGGTCTCGGAACTACAAGCCCTCATGGCTGTGCAGCCCTTTCTCATCTTCCATCAGGACAGGGTTTCCCTAAGAACCAACCCGTCATTTATGCCTAAGGTAGTATCCAGGGTAGCTTTAAATCAGGCCATACACTTACCTACCTTTTACCCCAATCCTCAAAACAAAGGGGAAAGGCTGCTGCATTCCTTAGACATCCATAGGCAGCTACGTTACTATTTGGACAGAACAAAGCCTTTCAGGAAATCAGAACAACTCTTTGTGTCATATGCTGTAGGAGCTCAAGGGAAGCCAATTTCCAAACAGACAATTTCAAAATGGATAGGCCACTGCATACGGTTTTGTTACTCCTTTCATGGCAAATCTGTACCTACAGGCATCAGATCCCACTCCACAAGGGCCACAGCTACCTCTGCAGCCTTCCTCAGAGGAGTCCCTACCAAAGATATTTTGGAGGCAGCCACTTGGAGTTCTGTGCACACCTTCACTAAACACTACCACCTACCTTTATACTCCAAAACTAGAGCAGGCTTTGCCACTGCTGTGTTGCAGGGCATCCTGGCTCCTCCCAGTTCCACCTAGTGCCTACCACCCTGTGCGTAGCTTTGGGATTCTACCCATCTGTAATGACTGCAGCTGTATGCACGATGAACATAGTACAGTTTTGTACCTACCATAAATGTAGATGTTCGAGTGCTAATACAGCTGCAGTCCAGGTTTCCCTCCCTCCTTCCCCTCTGGGTACAGACCTAGTGGCTAACTCCTCATCTTACAACCTGATTGGGTTATCCTTCTATTGTGTATTTGCTTGCAACTACTGATTTTTGATTATATTGCATTGCATGATTATATAATATATATATATATATATATATATATATATATATATATATATATATAGATATATATATATATATATATAAATTGCCTTCCTTCTGGGGGCACCTGACATCTGGGGCAAGAAAGACTGAAGAAAATGGCGTCGGCTGTGTCTTATATATCCCTGTCGCACTGATGTCAGGAAAGAAAGCGACAACAACCGACGCCGGACTTAGACTTTGGAATTCGGCTGACCGAGGACCCGCCTGACGGCAGGAGAACCCATCTGTAATGACTGCAGCTGTATTAGCACTCGAACATCTACATTTATGGTAGGTACAAAACTGTACTTTCGTTATATTGCTATTTCCTAATAATGGCTTATAAAAGCCCGTATTTCTCTTATGCAATATCTCAAGGAAAATGTTATTAACAAATTGTGTCAGATAATCTCTATTTAAAAACATATTCATGATATAATGACATTCATTCACAAAGTCATCAAATTCTGATACCATTCGGGTTGCACGGACCATTTGCCCTTTAATAACTGCCTTTTTGACATGCTGAGGATGGTTACTAGTAAAATGCAAAAATTTATTTGAATAAGTTTTCTTCCTATGAATATTGGCCTTAATGTTACCTTGTGTAGAATTTTTCGATAATAAAACATCTAAATAAGAAATGCTATCTATGCTAATGTCATGGGTAAATGTCAAAAAATCAGTAGAACCATTAATATATTGCATAAAATCAGCAGTAATTTCTATAGGTCCATGCCAAATGAAAAAAAGATCATCCAAAAATCCGACAGTACATGTCTATATATTGCATAAACTGTGATTGAAAAAGATAATTGAATTCCCTCACGGCCATAATAGCATTAGCATACAGTGTGCCCACCGGGGAGCCCATTGCTACTCCTTTGATTTGTTTAAAGTAATGGCCATCGTGGTATAAATAATTATTTGTCAATACCAATTCTAATAAATGTGACAGTGGATTTATCTCATCTTGTGGTATGGGAACAGAATCAGTGAAAGAATCAGTGAACCATGTCAACCCTGTGTCATGGGGTATACATGTAAAAAGATCTTTTACGTCCACCGTGATAAATGTGATGTTATCAACATTATACATATGTAGACTATTTACTTTGGTAAGAAAATCCCAAGAATCACGGCAAATATGATGTAATTCTGTCATTTTATGTTTCAACTGAATAGCTATATACTTAGCTATAAAGTATGTTTTTGAGCCACCTGCGTCAACTGGTAGTTTGTGTTCCTGTGTTAGGTATCTATGTTCCCTTATTAGCTGCAAATGTTATATACAATGAAATTGGTGACAATAACGTCAACCATTTACCAATTATAGTAGATTTTCAACTAACCCCAACAGAAAATAATAAAGAAGTTGAGGACTACAACACTACTTTTAATGTCAGCAGCGTTATTGTTTCACACATTTTACACACAAATTGGAACCTTTTACGTTGTGACATGTCCATTATGGACAAAGTGAGTACTAAACAAAAAATAACATATAGGAGAGGGAGCAACCTGAAAAATATACTAGTGACCACAAAGGATAAGATATGCAATTTCCCAGGGATGTCCAAATGTAATGTGTGTAAATATTATAAATTCATTAACACAGGGAATAAATTTTAAGTAAGAAACAAACATTACTTCTTATGGAAAAAGTTTTACTGCAATTCAAAATTAATAGTTTATTTAGCTAAGTGTGTAGCATGTGCAGCGTTCTATATGGGAAAGATGGAGCGTAGGTTCCGAGACCATATATGTGAGCACCTTTATGCAACTGACCATCAAAAAATAGAGAACGCCTTAGCCAAACACATTTTAGAATTTCCTGGTCACACTTTTAAGTTCACTGTTACTAATCAGGTAATTGTAGACTATAGAGGAGGGTCATCACCTTTAAAATTAGAAGAAGTAGAATTATACTGGCAGCTGTCATTAAATGCCTATAGTTTCCCCGGCATCAATGACATGTGTGCCAGTACCTGTCTACTAAAATTAGAGAGTTTACGCAGGTAACATGAACTCTGTAAATATTCTTGAAATATTTATATGTATGTAAATATTTGTTTTGTATTATACATTTATTATGTCAATTTTTTAACTACAGATTTTGGTATTTTACTTTAGGTACTTTAAGTACCAGTTGTTTATATCAAATGTACTGTAATTTTAAACAGCAGAGAAATGCAGTACTGGTTGCTTAGCACTTGGAAGCATTCTCATTGTACTTGTACAATTGGTTGTTTTAATGCATGTGACTTTGTAGCTTTTATAAATGAAGTAATTTAACACTTTATTTTATCTGAAGAAGTCTGTCCAAAGAGACAGACGAAAAGCGCTTCATTAAACTTGGGTTTGTCGCTCATAGCAGTTCACCGGCTTTGCTTGTTTATAAAAGCAATATTTAAAATCTGTCCCTGTTTTTCAGCCTTTGTCCCACCATTATGTTTTGCTTGATCCAGAATCCAGATTTCATATCCTTTACAAAATGCATACCAATAGATCCAATTATTCCAGCAACTGTCCAGGTTTCTGACCAAGATTTAACATCCATCTCTACTTTTGGGCCTCTCCCGCATACATAAACTGCATGCTAACATAGATCCAGTTATTCCAGCAACTTTGTTTATAACAGCAGTATTTAAAAATCTGTCCCTACTTTTTAGCCCATTGTGTCATTATCACACCTGCAAACACCATATATCATCAAGCAAACTCCTTCCCCACAACAGTCGCTTGAACTTCTGGATACACTCAACCATTTACACACACTCACACACACACACACACACACACACACACACACACACACACACACACACACACACACACACACACACACACACATCCATCTAGACTCACAATTCCCTATCTAATTCCTCCTAGTGTGACAACCCAGGCAGAAACACTTATCACCATACCCATAACTTCTTAGTGCAAGAAATCTGGACAAAGCCTAAAATAATGGGGGGGGGGGGGCAGATTTTAAATGTTGCTCTTATAAACTTAGAAAGTTGCTAGAACAACAGGATTTGTGTTAGTGAGCATTTCTCTGAAGGATCTGGAGTCTAAAACATATTTCTATGCTCAGAGATTATCCAGAAAACCACATGTTTTATGAGGAACAGACCCAAAATATAAGGCGAACATCTGGACATTCTACCAAAATCTGTTTTATTGAGAGGTATGACACATACACACTCACATATACACACACACACACACACACACACACACACACACACACACACACACACACACACACACACACACACACACACATATCACCCGCCTTCATCCTTGCCTCTACAAACATGCACACACACTTCCACATACATACATAAACTAACATATACACTCGCCCAGCTTCATTCTTGCCCCCACAGACATGCACAAATGCAGACACACATACACATTGCAAAATCTGTCCTACTACTTTTTAGCCCATTTTCTCTCCCCTCCCCCATAACTCTCAACCTCTTAGAGCAAGAAATCTGGACATAGCCACAAATAATGGGGGGGGGGGGGGGACAAAAATATGGACACTTTAAAACTTAGAAGGTTGATAGAATAACAGGTTTTGCATTAGCATGAATTTTTGGAAGGATATAGGTTCATTGATTAGTAATTGGCTAACTGCCCTCATTGGCCATTTAAGCCTAGCCAATTACCCCATGTGAGAATCAAACCCTTCACCTTGTGTCTGCCAGGGAAATACCTTAAACATTATGCCAGTTTCCCTTGCAATATGAAGTCTGAAAGTCAAATGTCTGCCATTAATTTCTGGCTTCAGTCCTCAATGATTTATGGGTGATTTGCTAGAAAACTATAATTTTTTTTGAGAAACAGAACAAAAATATGTCAAAAATCTATTCTATGAAAATCTGGACAGCTGAGAGCTATGTCTCCCTCCCATACCTCTCAGTTCTCCAGATTTTTGCAGAATGTCCAGAGTTTTGACTCATATTTTTGGTCTGCTGGATTTTTATAGACAAGTCATTGAGGACTGATTTTACTATATATTGACAAGCATTTGGGTTTCTAACTTCATATCCTTCAGAAAGTGTCTAGCAACACGAGACATTTTTAGTCTAGCAACTTTCTAAGTATATAAGAGCAATATTTAAAACGTGTCCCTATTTTCTGGGGCTCTGTCCCCCATTATATTTAGCTTTGTCCAGATTTATTGAGGTAAGAGGTTGAGTGCTATGCCTCTTCTCTCTCTCTCCCCATCTCTCTTTCTCTCTGTCTCGCTCCCATCTGTCTATCCATCTCTGTCTCTTTCTCTCCCCCTTCTCTGTCTCTTTCTCTCCCCCTTCTCTGTCTCTCCATCTCTCTCTTCATCTCTTTTTCTCTCCCCCCTCTCTGTCTTTCTCTCTATGTCTCTTTCCCCATTTGTCTCTCTGTCTCCCCCCCCCCGTTTGACTGTTTGACTCTCTCTCTCTCACAGTTGGTGTCACACACACACACACACACACACACACACACACACACACACACACACACACACACACACACACACACACACACTTACCTACTCTCCAAAACGTGAAAAAAACTCACCTCCTAAAACCACTCTTCAGTTTCGACTCACCAAAGTCTTCTATTCCATTGCTTGTCTGATTACAACTGGGTCTGGTTACTAGGCGACATGAAGAGAAAATGCAAGCAACAACAGAAATGCACCAATCAGATGGAATGGACTTACTTTACAAGCTGTGCAGACAGACAAAATACTGCCACAAAATGCAGTACGATTCCTGGCAAAACTTAGATGGCATAAGTGTGAACTTACTGTTGCTAGTCAGGACTCTAGTATCAGGATCAGGATTCAGAAACATCACCTCCAGGTATGCAGCATTAACAAGGTAAGTAAGAGAGGGGAAACAATTGACTGTAGGAATTAAGCAACCTGACAAATACAGTTGCAGCCAATAATACTAAAGTTAAGTAAGGTCACCCCTCCCCCCCCATCCTTGCATGTCAGCTGATGCTGGTTTTTCAGGTGGGGAGGGGACAGGGTCCATGGAAGGAATTTTAAGGGATTTTTTTCCCCTGATGGTTTTGCTATCCCCGGCTATGCAAGTGTACATTGTAGTGTACATAGCATATGCCTGCCAACATCCTTGCAGTGGAGTAGATGGCACGAATGCTGATGAAGTTGTTAGCAGCAGTGAAAATCAGTCTATGGTGAATACAAGGAATTCTTGTGTATCCATTACATGGTGGAATACATTTTTTGAATTCATTTGTGGTGCTGGAATTGATGAGCTTATCTGTTTTCCTCTGTGCTCACATTTGGTTTTCTTACTTTCTTTGCAAACCTTTATATGTTGTGTGTAGCCATATAATCTCTTACGCACGCACACACATACTATATATACATACAGTGGATATAAAAAGTGTACACACCCCTGTTAAAATGCCAGGTTTTTGTGATATAAAAAATGAGACCATAATAAATAATTTCAAAACTTTTACCACCTTTAATGTGACCTATAACTGTACAATTCAATTGAAAAACAAATCTGTTAGGAGCAACATATAAAAAAAAAAAAAACATGCAATAAGCTGGTTGCATAATTGTGCACACCCTTAAACTAATACTTTGTAGAAGCACCTTTTGATTTAATTACAACAGTCAGCCTTCTTGGGTAGGAGTCTATCAGTATGGCACATCTTAACTTTGGCAATATTTGCCCACTCTTCCTTGCAAAAGCACTCCAAATCTGTTAATTGTGAGGGCATCTCTTGTGCACAGCCCTCTTCAGGTCAGCCCACAGATTTCCTATTGGATTTAGGTCTGGGCTCTGGCTGGGTGGTTCCAAAACTTTAATTTTCTTCTGGTGAAGCCATTCTTTTGTTGATTTGGATGTATGCTTGGTGTCACTGTCATGTTGAAAAGTGAAATTCCTTTTCATCTTCAGCTTTCTAGCAGGTGCCTGAAGGTTTTGGGCCAAAAGTGACTGGTATTTGGAACTGTTCATAATTCCCTCCACCCTGACTAAAGCCCCAGTTCCAGCTGAAGAAAAGCATGATACTGCCACCACCATGCTTCACCGTGGGGATGGTGTTCTTTTGGTGATACAAAGTGTTGTTTTTGGGCCAAACTTACCTTTTGGAATTGTTGCCAAAAAGTTCAACTTTGGTCTCATCAGGCCATAACACATTTTCCCATGTGCTTTTGGGAGACTTGATGTATTTTTTTGCAAATTTTATCCAGGCCTGGATGTTTTTCTGTGTAAGAAAAGGCTTCCATCTTGCAACCCTACCCCATAGTCTAGACATATGAAGAATACGGGAGATTGTTGTCACATGTAGTACACAACCAATACATGCCAGAAATTCCTGCATCTCCTTCAGTGTTGCTGTAGCTCTCTTGGCAGCCTCCCTGACCAGTTTTCGCCTTGTCTTTTCATCAATTTTGGAGGGATGTCCAGTTCTTTGCAATGTCACTGCTGTCCTATGTTTTCTCCACTTTTTGATGACTGTCTTCACTGTGTTCCATGGAATATCCAATGCTGTGGAAATTTTTTTTTTGTACCCTTTTCCTGACTGATACCTTTCAACAATGAGTTCCCTTTGATGCTTTGTAAGCTCTATGCGAACCATGGCTTTTGCTGTAGCAGGCAACTGAGTAAATGTCAGGAAAATCCTACTAGGACAGCTGAAGTTTATTTGGGGTTAATCAGAGTCTCTTTAATTGATGGCAGGTGTGTACCCAAGAAGACTGAATGATGTAATTAAATCAAAAGGTGCTTCAGCAAAGTATTAGTTTAAGGGTGTGCACACTTTTGCAACCAGCATATTGTACGTTTTTTATTTTTTATATTTTTCACCTAACAGATTTGTTTGTTTTTCAATTGAATTGTACAGGTTATAAATCACATTAAAGGTGGGAAAAGTTTTAAAATGATTTACTGTGGTCTCATTTTTTTTTATATCAGAAAAAAACTGGCATTTTAACAGGGGTGTGTAAACTTTTTATATCTACTGTATGTGTTTGTGTGTGTGTGTATGTGTTTATAGCTGTCTATCGACATATATGTATGTGTTTCTGTGTATCAATATCTATATATATATATATATATATATATATATATATATATATATATATATGTGTGTGTGTATATATATATATATATATATATATATATATATATATATATATATATATATAGGGTCTGTATCAAGAAATCAAACTTCCAAAATGTCGAACACCATAAGTTCGAACTTGGAAGATCGAATTTGGATAACATCGAAACTTCAAAACAGCAAATTTTTTTTCAGGGGAAAAAATTCGCTATTCCAAAAAACACACACATAACACAATCACACCAAACACCTTCAAAACCTACACTAAACCTAACATACACCACTGTCTATGCACTATTCCTTAACCCAGCCCTAACCCCAAAGTCCGTCACTACCGCACACTTACCTGACCCGCGCCCTAACCCTAAAGTCCGTCACTATCGCACTTACCTGACCCGCACCCTAACCCTAAAGTCCATCACTATCACACACTTACCTGACCCATGCCCTAACTCTAAAGTCCGTCAATATTGCACACTTACCTGACCCGTGGCCTAACCCTAAAGTCCGTCACTATCGCACACTTACCTGACCCGCGCCCTAACCCTAAAGTCCGTCACTATCGCACACTTACCTGACCCGCACCCTAACCCTAAAGTTCGTCACTACCCATTCGTACACTTACCTTGACCTGGTCCGAAAATGCAGAAGCCGGAGAAACGGCCAACCATATTCTTTCCCTGGGAAAGAATTCAGGTTTCTGCGACTTCGACACTGTCAACTTTCAAAACTGCCAAGTTGGTTATTATGGTATTCGGCATTCTTTACGTTCAATTTTGCGATAGGAACCCTATATATATATATATATATATATATATATATATGTGTGTGTGTGTGTGTATGTATGTCTAGCTATCTACTTATATATATTTTTTTTTTCAGTAAACTCTGTTAACTTGCACCCACGGGGATTGGTAGATGCTTGATAACTGTAGTTTCTGATTGTTTGAGAGTTACTGTTATGAATAGGCCTGACTAATACTGTACCCTATACTATTTGCTTGGTTTGACTTGTTCTCAGGTTGGGGAGAGAGGAAATTTATTCCTGTCTTCCTTTTTAAAACTCTAAATGCATGGGGGAACCAAAAGTGCAATATAAAAATTATACTGTATTTCTTTGATTTTTTTTGCCGTTTGCCTAAGAGCGCAGTTTGCCTTAGTTCTGGTTAAGTGAGGGTTTACTGTGTGTATATATATATATATATATATATATATATATATATATATATGTGTGTGAGTGTGTGTGTGCGCATCGATATAGTGTACATTGGCTGCCTTCTTATTGCACAGTAACACTGAGCCCTACTCTCCACTTGTCTGTAAATTGTGAGTCGTCATTTTACATATATTTTCGACATCCTATACTGTGCTTTCTGTGTCTGAGAATTCTACCCTAGATGTGTTTGGGGAAAGTAGAAGGATATATTTTTTTAACTATACTGGATTTATTTAAATGGTTCAGCAGATTTCACCAATAGGAACTCATGGAAAATGTATTTTTGATTAAAATGTAAGCTATATTTTTTGCACATTTGATTATTTTTCGTATACTTTCAGAAATGTATTTGGAAGGATATTTATGTGCTTAGATTTCTGTTTAATTTGATATTTGGGAAAACTTCATTCGATGTTGTTAATCCTGTCCTAATGGTCTGTAGGTATAGGGAATAGTATGTGGTCTGGGCCTACTCAAGTGTGACGTTTACCGAGAGAAAAATTTCTAAGTAATTGCAGTAAAGATATAGAGAGGTCACATAATTTATTTTAGAGTTTTGTCTGCCTTTTATAAGTACTGTGAAAATGAGGTCATCCCTACTGATACTTCCTTTATAGTTGTGTGCATTTTGCTTAGCAAGCATTTAGTATAAACTCTCTTGCAGCATCTCCAAGATATCCACTTATCTCTTAGCTGCATCTCATTGTGTTGATTCAGCAGACCGCCACATCATCTGTGGTGGTGGTAAAACTCAATGCACATTCCTTTGTAAGAAGTTATAAATATTTTCGAATATAAATTGTTGGCCCTTGTAGTCCTAGTTTTCACTTTATTAAGAAGGGGGTGGGGTGGGAGTTATCAGACAGTACTTTTTTCATTCACAGCTGGTGGCATGAAAAGCTCTGTTTTTCTTGGCCTGTACCAGGTTTCTTGCTCACAAGTCAGTTACTTGATTCATAGTTTGTCTCTTCAGGTCTGTCAGAGAGATGTCATGACAGAGGAATGGAAAGAGAACTCACCTACCAGGCCACAGTCCATATCTGTACACCCCTTTGCTTTATTCTATTCATATAAGACATTTTGATTAAACTAAACAAGTTGTAGACAGGAAGTTACATTTAAGAGAGTCACCTATCTGAGCTGTAGTACTAACTGAAAGTAACATTTTTATGTACAGTATGACAAATGGAACATGAAAAACTGAGTAGTCATGGAACTTGTGCAACTCCATGCTGCTACCCTGACAATCTACTGGAAAGCATGTTTTTTTCAATAACATACCACTGGCCTTTTAACCTTTTGTCGGTCTTCCCTCTGCGTAGGATACCATTTTGAGTAGATTCAATGCACAGCGAGAATTGTTGTGCTGTAGTACAGCAGAACTTTGGTAGTTATCTTTCTTTCTCATCTGCACTTGATGGCTAAGTATATAACTGTCCATTCTTTGTTCATCTCATTTGCCATATGAGCCCGTCAGTATTGATGGACAGCTTCCTGTGCTTCAGCTGTTCTTAACTGTAGTTCCCTCAGTCTTCATTGTGGCTTTTACTTCTGCTTGAAGTCTTTGGTAAGTCCCTATTGTGGCTCTGACGAGAGTCATTTTAAAGTGTGCATTTCTTCCCACTGTTGGCATGCCTTTTAGCATCCAGACATATGTTGCCAGAACTGTAAGTACTTTCCCTGCACCAACTGACCAGCTGAAAAACATAGTTGAAACTGAATGATAGATGTTTGGTAAATGAAAAGTATAAATAGCCTTTATTTATTTGAGTAGTCATGCTAACAAATATCACACTTTAATAAATTGTCAAATAAATTATTCAAGTTAAAAAAACAAAGAGCAGAGGAGTGCCAATTAGCAATTATTTGTGAATAATACTGAAGTGGGTTTCCAGTGCCTGCTTTGATTATATCTTCCTTTTACCAGATAAACAAGTCAGTCTTTTTATTAATTAGAGAAGTTGTGGTACATGGTCTGTAATACTAAGCTGAAATGAAACCCGAAAGGGAAGGCTAATCAAATACTGCTCTTGTGAATCTCATGAGACGCTGCAGAAAATCCATGAAAAAATAGTAAGACACTGGAATGTTTACTGAATTTCTGCTGAATGCATATACTCAGCATTTGTCACTTGGAACAGGATGCCATTTGTGGAGCATAAGCAGATATGGGAATAGTTTTGTTTTGAACATGTAACTGTAAGTGTGACTAAGTGGGTTGTGAGAAGAAGCTCTGCACTCCTTCTCCATGTTTGGTCTGAAACGAAAGGACAGTGCATTCACTCCTATATTCCGTGAGCCCATAAGCACTGTTTAGGGAATTGTTATCTGATTCTGTGTTTTTATATCACTTAGGCAGTGCCTTCCCAGTAAAGGCCAACAGCAAAGTAAATAATTTAAAAATAATTTATGACTAGTAATAGAAGAATGAATGTCACAACTTCTTGGATTTATGGTATGTGTAATATTTGAAAATTAGAATGACAAATTGTATTATACGGTATGCAGCACCATGCAGTCATGTAGTTACTGAGTGCTGCCTGTTTTTATCAGACATCTTTACATTAGTTTACTTTTAGATGCTTCTGTAAAGAATTGTGGCAGAATCTGTAACTCTTTCCCAGCCGTTTGTTATTTAGAGAAATGGCCATTAATGCATTTCTGATGTAGTTTTGTTAAATTGCAACAGTATTATTTTCTTCAGAAGTGCACATAATTAAGTCAAGACTCATGGAAGGACGTCTAGGAATTGTCTTATTTGTACAAAACTGGTTGTATTGTGCCTCTTTCTGTGACTTGTTAGACAAATATGTTGTCTTAAGTCTGCATATTGACTCCATGGTAAGCCAAATCTGAGTAAAGATAAAGTTGTTAGAGAAATACATTTTTACCTTTAGTCTGACTTTGTGACCTCCCAGTTAGTATATTTAGAGATGTGGGCTATGTAGGCAAAGCCTTTAAATGAGGGATGCTGTCCCTCTGCAAAAGCATAGTTTGCTGTTTCAACAGTTTAGATTTTAATCTTTGAGTCTCTTATATGTTCATCGGTAAATACTAAGCTAACTACCCTTTCAGGCCAATTTCCCTTTCATTAGAATCAAACACTGTGTATTGTGTCTTTTGAGGTAAACACCTTAACCTTTATGCCAATCCCGCTTCTCAAAAAGAGGGTTGATGAATCATTGTAATACCCCTCCAAGAAGAGCACTCATTTATTCTATGATACCTACTCTATCCATTTTATGTTCACAGGTATGCCTGAGCCTATCTTGGAAAGAGAGGTCTGTAATGCAGAGGACCAGTCCTGGATAGGAGGGCAAGCCATCTTGGATGTGCACAGATACTCATTTGCATGCTGCGCACACCACTATGTCAATTTAGAGGGTCTATATTGCAACATCGAAAGCTAAAAACAGCGAGTGATGTTACATCGACAAATTTTCAGCGAAAGCTGAAAATATCAAATCCACAGAACAGAGATTTCTTTCCTAGGGAAAGAAATCGCTGTTCCAACCCCCGCAAAAAAAAAAAAAAAAAAAATTACACACTTTTACACACTTTCAAACACATACCCAATCCTAATTATACCCCCCCAAAAAATAGTAAACAACTAAATACACATATACAAATAACCCAACCATATATTTAACGAAAAAAAAAACAGTAAACATTTTAAACCATATGCACTTACTTTAACCAGCACCCTAACTCTAAGGTCAGTAACTCTTGCACATTTACATAAACAGCTCCAAACACATACACACTTACCTTAACCCTAATTCTACCCCCCAAAAACAAAAGTAAACAACTGAAAGCACATACATATGTAACTCAACCATGCATCTAACACAAAATATAAAACAGTAAACACTTGCATACATATGCACTTACCTTAACCCGCACCCTAACCCTAAGGTGAGTAACTGTTGCACAGTCACGCTCGGGAGCTATACCGGACAAGGGACCACACTACACTTCAGAGCATGGCAAAAAACAGCAGCGAGTCAGTTCTTTCCCAGGGAAAGAATTCACTGAACAGCCGCTTCACTGTTTTGCCTGTTCTCTCTACATGTGTCGACAAAAATGCATTCGACATAATGTGTTTTCGTTGTACTCATAGAAACCCCAGTTTAGAGGCTCATCAGTTCAGCTGGCAGTGGTTTTTTGGGATAGGGGAGGAACCTAGATCACTGGGGCAAAAACCCAAGCAGCCAAGGAGGGTTATATAAACTTCATGTTTCAATGCTTATATTAGGTCCTGAAACTTGACAGAGATCATTGTGATGAGACTTCCTCCGAGACAGTTGTCCAAAATACACTATTCACATACCATAAACACAATTTATTTTTAACATTCTCAGTGCTTTTAGCCTGTCTAAATTCCAAAGGCAATGAATTCCATCTTTGTTCACCTGTAATCTGAAGTAAATTCCTTGCTGATGAAGATTTCACACTCCTTGCTGATGAAGATTTCACACTCCTTAACTTCATAGGGTGTTCCTAGGTACCCTTATCATGCTGTGCAAATGAAATACCAAGGAAGTACCACATTTCCTCCTCCTGCAAACACTTACATACCCATATTAAGTCTGCCTATATCTGCATATAGAATATAAGGAAAATAACCTTAACTGCTTAATATGTTTTCATGGTGTAGTAAAGACATTGCTGCAAAGTTTTTGATAAAGTTCCTTTGTACTCTTTCCATCCCCACCTGATCATATAGTGTTAGTGTAAGACTGTTACAGTATGACATTTTTCTTTTCCTCAGGTGAGGTCGTTAAGCTAATCAACCCTACAAACTAGGGGTTTTAAGAAACATAAGGGGAGGTATGATGCAAGATTCAAGGATACTCACCATCTTTTAAATTGCATTTTCCCAGCAAGAGTGATGTTTAGAGGTTTCTCATAGTCTAACAATGTGTATGTCTGTGTAAGATATGAAGTCAGAGAAGAGGTTTCTTTTTCAAACTAATTTAGGCTCGAGGAAAATAACTTTGGAACTAATTTCAGTTTCATGGAAGTAGTATTTTTAGAATGGTACTTTTCTGTTAACCCCGTACCACTTCACGCTGCTGTGTTTTGCCGGTTCTTCAGCTGCATGTGTCACTAACATCATTATTCTTGCATCCAAATTATTTACTGTTAATTTTCATATAATTATTGCTATTAGAAAATGCCACCACAGATAACAGTGTGTATATTGCTGTATTTCTGAGAAGTATGACAATGTTTCTTTACAAGAAATGTTCAGGCGAAGGAAGTTGCCATTGCTAACTTTAGATTCGGTGATTACTGTTATAGAAAGGCAGCATCTTTTGTTATGATTTTTGTCCAAGTGGGTTAAAATACAAGATTGTGTGAAAAAGAAACTGTTAAACAGTACATTGTGGTGAACGAAGAGGAAATACCGGCAAAACACAGCAGCGCGAAGTGGTAGGGGTTTAACAGAAAAGTGCCTTTAGAATATATGGTTATGCTTAGAGATGAAATGGGGAGCATAAAATCTGATGAGGGAGCCCTAGAAATGCTAAGAAGGACCTTTGATTGTCTGACATAAAGGTGTAGCTGTGGAATATGAGGCAGCCATTGGTATTCCTGTTGAAGCTGGTTTAGTGAAGGAGTAGGAAGTGATTTGGAGGGTTCCAGTAGAACCCATACATATACTGGGTGATAAACAGATGGTGCTTTGGGTGGGATACCTCAGCATGCTGGACTTGGGCCAGACCCAGCAGCAGCTTCCTTAGATCGCAGTGTAGGCCTCGGGTACTTTGTCCAAGGAGCAGGCTGGTCTCTGTCAGCTTGCACAAGAGACAAACCGAGAGTAAGAATTATACATAATGTAATTTGTCACTGAGTGGAAAATTGCAGAGACCTGGGATGCAGCCTTTATGTTACTTATTGTGTTAATCGCACTAGACACAGCATATTTTCATTTTGAGACTGAGGTGTTTGCTGACATTGTACAAGAACACCTTGGAAATTTCTCTAGTCTTTTTGTTATAACAACAAGCATATAGTTAGCCCTGAAAGGATCTGATCATATTTCTTTAATGGTAAAATACAAAATTCAGTGATGAATTGTGGCACACTAAGTTGCCGTCCTACAGGGTCGGGCACACAATTGCAGTTGCTGATCTCAAGCTCCATATTCTTCATTTTTCTTTTGTTAACCTGGTAGGTGGGTTGGTCATGGGATCCTTTTAGTTTCATTGCTGAGCTGTAGGCCACTACTGCCTATAGAGTTTAAATCCAGGTCTTAGAATTCACTTGTTTTACATTTACTGGCCACAGACATCAGACTGTGAGACAAGGAAGTAGCAATGAAGACGTGATCATCTTGATAATATGCTGATAGTCATTGCTGGCTTTCTCTTTTCTGACTTGCAATAGATTTTTAAACCATATTTAAGTAAAGAGTCAGTTTTTAAGTAGATCTGGATTTTTCATCTTCCTGTCACAGTATTATGGCTGTGACTCCGTGGTTGTTTCATTTAAGCCAACCACAGCTCCCTGAGTATTATTTGAACATGATAAAAAAGCGTGCCTCTTCTATCCAATACCACTGTCATATGTACTAACTGATTGTTGATGCAGGTATGTCTGTGGGGCTTTGCAGTAGCTCTGTCAAAATGAAGGCTCTCACAGTTTTATTTTTCTCATACATGACACACACAAAAAAAACTGCTATCAAGATGAAGAAAAAAATAGTAGCAAGCAAAACTGTTAGTTTTAAACTGTAAGAAAACACGTTTTTTTTATTTCTAAAGTTCTATTTGCCTTCTTGAAGCCAGAAAAAAAATTGTCAGCTAAATATCTTTTCAGTTATTAACATAGCAAAAGCAAAGACACTAAAAGAAAAGGGTTAGCTGATATTTCAGAGCATGCTGAATAGAAGTCATGCAGCTAGTGTCAGTAATATAGACAAAACATAGACGAAATGTCTTTAGATATGTCTGGTCTGTTACTGTTTGATAGTAACCGTAGAAGGGATGGGTAGCCAGTCATGGCAATTTTGCCATTATCTTTTTTAGTTTCTTTTAATCCCATCTTCCCACAAGACTGGGCCTGGTAACTCCTCTACCTTTACCTGTTCATCCCAGTTATTCCACAATAGTGTGATAGGAGAATCCCCAAAGAAACAGCCCTACAGCCCTTTTGATCCTGTCTGTGAATTTTCAATCAGCTAATCCACTGTGCTGCAATTTGAGTATCTGCCAGTGGACCAGCCCATTCTTACTGCAGGATGGCCTACCTTCTCCCCACCTGAAGCACCCCCTTCCTGACAACAGCTTTTCCGAGCTCTGCATATGGCAGCCTTCGCAGGGGAAATGTGCCTCCATAGGTTTAATTCCCCTCTGCTTACTGTCTGACTTTTATACATGGCAGAGCGCACTCACTAGGCTCAAACTCCACAGGATGAACACCTAGTGCTTTTATTAAGTGCCATTTATATGGCAAGCCAGAGGTGCCTCTTTACTCTGCACCCCCCTCCCCGGATGGATGAGCTGACTGTGGCAACTCATTCTCATTCTCCTACTTCTAGAGCTTCTGCTTTGCCACTGTCCTTATCCTCCTAAGGAAGGACTTAGGGCTGTACAGTTACTCATTGCATACGATAAAGTTTATCAAATATATGGGTTTATGGCAGCAACAGATACAAAAGTAAAGTAGACAGCCACTTCCAGCTAAAGAAGAATGTACATTTTGAAGTACATAGATTCAGAATTGCTGTCCTAGATGACACATGCATTTATTATACTAGACTGAGTCACATCAAGAAAGTGCACATTTTTTGAAATAGGCAAATAGATCAAAACATAAAAAATTAAAATTGATAGCTCAGGAAGAGTAAGTGGAAAGGGGCTGTCAGACCCAGATGTGACTTCAGGGAAGATTTTAGATTTTGCATGGTATATTAAAAAGTGTGAAATGCAAGCCAAGAAGACAGTGCAATGTAGAAAAATGTACACGTGTTCATTAATGAATAGAGAGCTGAAAAATAACTGAAATAGTGTGAAAAAACGAAGCAGCGATACAGAGTGGAAATGCTGTAGAAGACAATTTCCATGCAGATATCCCAGCAAAGGGACATGTGTACTCAGTGCAAAAAGAAATAAAATACTTTGGTTTGTCTTGCAAAATTAGCTGCATACTTGAAACACAACAGTACAGGGGTAAACTGTATGACATACAAACAAGACTCGGGTAAACATGATAAGAATGTTTAGAGAGAAGAAAATGAGACTGAAGACTGAGATGAGGAAAAAAAGAGGAACACATATATAATGAAGTATGATAGCAGTGAAGGTAATGAACTGTGAAATGAAAATGTCTGTAGACTAAAAGTATCTACCAGCGTACTGACTGGTGGCATTTATAAGTAGCTAAAGTCACAACCCAGGTTGTTGAAAAACATTATGAGAATAGGTGCTTATAAGGGATACAATTAAAATGTTGTATATCCGAAACACCGAACTGCAAAACACTGATCACAAAAGGTCGAAACAGTAATTTCAGTAACAATCATTCATAGGTTGTTGGAGTGTTAAAGCTCTGTATACTATTGCCAATATTTTTAAAACATAACTGGGGGCATACTTCCATTTCATGGTCATAGAAGGAACATAATTAGTGATTATCAAGTAACACTGGAAAATATCAATTAACGGGTATAGATTTATCCCTTAATTCAGACCATTTAACAGACTTTCCTGTCTGTATGATAAAGAAGACCATTGGACAAAATCAATGCGCCTGTAACTGAATCCAGTGTATCAAGAAAAGAAAAAGCGGGGTGGAGCCTAGATGGCCAACTGAGAGCAGTGAATTTTGACAGCTCCATAAACTAGTATAATAATATAGGAAAATGTTATTATTTTAAAGTTTAAAACATCAGAAATCTATAGATAAACTACTAAACTACTTAAATATCAATTTTGTTGGAGATATACAAAAATGTTCCTGTCAAGTAACATGGAGATATATTTAGTCACTGAATATGAACAACTCAAGGAATTCTCATCCAGATGCTGCTTTGAAAAAAGAACTGCAATTGATGACATCTACCTTACATGAACTATCTTTGAAGATGGATGGCTTTAAAAATGACTTAGAAAACCTCAAATTAAATTCTCAAAAATAGACTGATACTCTTAAGGAACTATTACAGCAACACCATACAAAAACAGCAAATAAATGACATTGAAGGGAGACTCAGACAGGAAGAATTCCAGAAAGAATTTCTTCTTAAACAGAATGCATGACTGTTTAACAAAATAGATGACTTAGATAACAGGGAAAGGAGAAACAACATAAGAATCTTTGGTCTGCCTGAAAATACTGAAGGAGAAGACATTATTTCATTCTTAACAACCTGGATTCCTGAATTTTTAGACTTGAAAGAGGGACTTTCATTTGGAATTGAAAGGGAGCATAGAGCACTGAGGAAACATGCTTCTAACTCAACAAATACTCCACCTAGATACATAGTTATAAAATGTCTTTCATTTCTGGACAAGGAACTAATATCAAAATCTGCTTGGAGAAAATCACCCTTAAAATACAATCAAAACCTGATAAGGTTTGACAATGATTATTCTTCCAGAATACTAGAACAAAAGAAAAAATGGCCAATAATAAAACTGTTGAAACAAAACATAAAAGCACAGCTGGCCTTTCCAGCCAAGATAAAAATACTTTTTGCCAATGAGATGAGAACCTTTAATGACTTAGAAGAAGCTACTATGGTTGGTTGTCTTTTGGCTTTTTCCCAGTAAGGGGTCACCACAGTGGAACTCCAGTCCACTAATGACTGGTAGTAGATTTTTACGAAATGCCAAGGTGCCAGCTCGACGCCCAACCTTCAACGAAGGCACGCCCATTTACACACGCATGTCTTTCGAACGCTATATTCATCAAAAACAATAACATAGTGTCTATCCCAGAAGAAATGGCATGGATGGCCCCTACTCTTAAAAAATAAAAGAAACAAATCCTTGGACTGATGCTAGAAAGACAAAACAAAAAACTGATTCCAAGATAGCAGTCCCAAAAAAATAACTCTTACAACTACATCTTGCAAATTATCAACTGATATGGTACATCACTTGTCATCTGTTTTTATTTAAAAAAAAAAAAAAAAGGAGGGTTTCTTAAACAACTGAGAAACAGTAATGATTTATTCAGAATGTTCAGAGAGTCCAATAATTCTTCACAAACAAAGGTCGGTCAAGATGGGTTACTATTTATGTTATATATAAGCTAAACAAAGCAACATATAATACAAACATAGACGTTTCTATTCCCCTACTTGAACCCAGTGAATACTTGTTCATTTTGCATTTATTTTACTTATAATAATTTAAGTAATTAATTCAACAAGGTACCATTCATCAGAGTTCAGACTCAAATGTAACAAATTAACATCATATATAATAGCAGTAACAGTAGAGTGTTTTGAAAAATAAATGCTGTCATGGAGACTAATGCCTTCTTCAGTTAAAGTATGATTTAGAAATGTCATGTATATCCTGGTTAAATAATAGTAGCAAGCTCTACAAATGTCATCATTATTCTGTCTAAATATAGTTAATATAAATTATGGCAGGTATCACAGCTACGAGTGCTGTTTGATAAATCCTGGTATGGTGTGCATGGATGCAGCTGTGTCTGGCAGCTAGTACACATGTCATTATTATTCTGTCTAAACATAGTTAATATCAATCATGGCAGGTATCATGGCTTTGAGTGCTGTTTGATCAATCCTGATATGGTGTGCATGGATGCAGCTGTGTTTGGCAGCTAGTACAAATGCCATTATTATTCTGTCTAAACATAATTAATATCAATTATGGTAGGTATCATAGCTTCGAGTGCTGTTTGATTAAGCCTGACATAGTATGTGTGGATGCAGCTGTGTCCAGCAGCTGTTGTATGTTGCCGTTTTTGTCTCTGGGAAGCTGTGAGTTGCGGCTTGTGATCGAGGTTTAGGAAGAGACATTTGATGTTTTCGCCTGGATGGGATATTTTGGCAGAGAATAGTTTGTTTATACATCTGGTAAGTGAGAGGTGGGAAGGCTGGAAGAATGTGTTACCTCTTATTGTGGGTGTTTTTTTTTTTTGATCTGTTTGCCCTCCGTTCTTTTCCTGGCTGCTGCCTCTGTGAAAGGGAGGGAATTTAGACTTGAAGTTGCAGTGAAGTGAAACTTTGCTTCAGGTGGATCGTGAGCCTCTGGTATGCAGTACACAGACACACTAGCAGAAACAGATGCTCCCAGGTTGCTATGGTAACAGAGACAAGGTGACGATCATGCTTAATGGCACTGAAGAGCCTCCGAGATGATTCTCGGCAATGAAGTTTTTGGTTTAAAAAATTATATAATAAAAGGACTGTTTTAAACCACATGTACACATATTGATGGTCTCCCAACACTTCATTTAGCTCATTAAGTTGATTCTTGATAAAAAAAAAAATAAATAAGCACAATTTTATATTTAAAATGTAGTTTTGTCCAAACACATTAAGGACTTACATAAGAGCGGAAGTCTGAGTTATTGTGAAAGGCTAAGAGAAATTGGTCTTGTGCAGTACCCTTTGCAGTGGTCTGAGAGGTGAGCTTGCTCAGACGTGTTGGGCATATGGGGATAGCTGATTCTAGGGGTGTTTGGGGTTGCCAGGAAGTGCTACAGAGTCATCAGATTTTCTTTGTGGAAATATCTGTGGGAATGGAAGGTGTATTGAGTGGTTCACTGGCAGAGTGGCCACTGCATGGCACAGGTTGGTAAAATGGAACAGGACAAATATTGGTTTGGATATTTTAAGAACACCCTGAAAACACACCACATGAATTAGTGAATGGTATTCTGGCAAAACTAGATGGACATTGTTGCCTGTCCTTGAAGTACTGATATGTGTGTATGTAAGGATGGAAATATACTTATAACAAATAAGAAACTAGAAGAGTCTCATAATTTAAAGTCTATGGACTATATAAACATGCTTGGAAGGAGTTAATAATAAGAATAAGCATTACAGCGTGTGGTCTCTCAAATAACTAAGCAACAGCCAAAATAAACACACATACAGTAGTTATGTAATATATGATTTTAGTAAATCTAGTCATAAAATATATAATCATCATATAAGATGAAGCAGTCTGCTGAATTTAGATGTTAAAGACAGGATTTAATAACATGGGCTTGTGTATAATAACACTACTTTCTTAACTTGTCATAAATGACATACACTACATTGAACATCAAGGGGAAGCATGATGATTTTCTTACATAAGTAAATATGCATAACAAGTCGTGTAATTGCTTTAACTTGAATTGTAGTTTTTGTAACCCATCTTGACCATACATAATACTTAAGCAGTTATCAAGGTAGCTTATGTTTTATACATGACATCAAACTGACAAAGTTGTTCAAGAGAAGCAATAGAAGCCTGAACTTGAAATGTCACAGAATGTAACAATCATATTCTGAACAAATAGTATTAAATTGACAATAGACACTCAGTTTAATAACATGGGCTAGTGTATAATAACACTACTGTTTTAACTTGTCATAAATGACATATACTATATTGAACATTAAGGGGAAGAATGATGATTTTTCTCATATAAGTAAATGTGCATAACAAGTCATATAATTGCTTTAACTTAGATTGTGGTTTTGTAACCCATCTTGACCATACATAATACTTAAGCTGTTACCAAGGTAGCTAATGTTTTATACATGACATCAAACTGACAGAGTTGTTCTAGGGAAACAATAGGAGCCTGAACTAGGAATGTCACAGAATGTAACAATCACATTCTGAACAAATAGTATTACATTGACAATAATCACTCAGTTTAACCTTTGCTGATTATACAAAATAGAATGTTGCTATTTAAATCTAAAAACTTTCAGTATGTGCCATAAAATGGCAATTTATGAATATGGAAAGGGAACTTGTAATCATTAATCACAATAAGTGAGTTTGTTGTTTTTAACCTATAATTTCACCCATTTTATAATACGAAATGAAAGCTATGAAAATCTTTATGTGTAGGAAATGAGGGGGGGGGGAGGATATACTGATAATTAAAATGCAGTAACTTTCATCAGCGTTCGCATAGAACGAACTTGATGCTTTAAGTAAGTTAGCAACAAAGTGATTACTTAAATGCTGGCAAACAATGAAATACAACTTCTGATATATCCAGTAAAATACATTGTATTATAAGCATTAGGTATAAATATTATTACCATCTATTGATATTAAGTAATAAGTTTTGAAAGACTTCATCAATAAGGGTGAATATGTTAAATAACTGTGTGCTATAATCTTTTACTGAGGTTTTATATATGATGCATCCTACTTTACTATAATTGAATTGCTTGTCATCTATCTTTCATATAAATATTAATTGCTTATACAATAAGTAGACATTTATATTGTATTAGAATTCTGAGTAATCTACAATAGTACTGTATCTATTCAAAATAACATAAATATTGCTTATTCCTATTATAAATATTCTTCATATGATAATTCAATTTATGGAGTTCAGATGTTCTGGATTGTCAAGGTATGAGTGATAATCTGATGGATTTAGGTTTATCCATCAGATTAGGAATGATTTTCATTCCATGGCTAGTGTGGATCTTAGTTTTGTTAAAATGTATTAATTTAAATTTATTTCACAAAAACATTTTTAGTATGCCTGACCAAAATATTACTTTATTGGTAAACACTGAAAGTATAAACTGATAATTTCCTTTAAAAGCTCAAGCATATACTTTATAGTTATCAGAGGAAAATGTTTAATAGTCACAATTAAACAAAAAATACATATTCTAAATAACCTAAGATGGATTTAACTTTATTATCTTTAAGTAGCAATGGCTTAAACAATCCTAGCAAGAGATCAAATGTACTGAAATATTTAAAACTGAAGCAATCACAAATTGTCTTCCTTCAAGAAACTCGTTTCAAAACAAATGACAATTACAAATGGAATCCTAAGGAATATATGATATTGGCGCAATCCACTTATAAGACAAAGACAAAAGGGATAACAATTTTATGGAAAACAAATGTGATTAACCCAGAAATAATTTATAAGTATGAAGATAAAGAAGGCCTTATGGCATTAGTAATAGTTAAATATAATAACAAAATATGGACCCTAGCCATCTATACTGGTTCCCAGGCATTGGAACAGGAACTGTTAAAAAACACTTGGATTTCATTTCCAATGATTATAACAGCAACTTAATATTAGGAGGAGATTTTAACTGTATATTTGATATTTCTGAAACTATAAATAAAAGACCGCTGCATACATCTGCTCTATCAAAAGCTTTAAACAAGTGGGTAGAATCATTTCATCTTGTAGATACTTTCAAATTTAAAGAAGATAAATCTTTGTTGTTTTCCTGTCAGGATCACAGATTTGGTACCCAAACTAGAATAGATAAAATATTTGCTGCCCATGACTTACACTCTAAAATTGTTAATTTCTCAATCACTCCCTGCCCTTTTTCTGACCACAATTCATTGATACTAAAACTTCAAAATGGGTACAAACCATTAATCTTTAACTCCAGAATTCCAGCATATTTAACTAAAATTAAAGAGTTCAAACCCTGGTTATTATCTGAATTACAGTTCTTCTTAGATATTAATTACATCACAGAGATAAATAAAATAATGATATGGGACTCATTAAAAGCTTATATAGATGGTAAAACCCTAACTTGGTATAAAAAAATCAGAGAATGGGCTTCTGAATTTTTAGATCTATAATCCAAACTTTTGTTAGTAAAAGCTGAAAAAAAATCAAAATCATTTGGAGATGAAAAAGAAAGTAGAAGTATTAAACAATAAATACAATGAAATTCTAACACATAAAACTAGTTCAGCTGTAGAAAAACTAAAAATTAATACCTTGGCCACTTCTCCCAAATATCTACATAATTTATCCACAGTAATCAAAAAATATTCAAAAGCTAATAACATTAAAAGTATCTTTCATGAAAAGAAAGGGAAAATGTCTCGGATATAGGTGACATTCTTAATGTCAATAGAAATCACTATATGGAACATTTCTAAAAAGAAAATATACATATCAAGTAATTAAATCTAGATGAAAAATGTTCTTGTTGCGTCTTTCGGCTTTTCCCGGTTAGGGGTCGCCACAGTGGAACTCCGGTCCGCTAATGATTGGTAGTTGATTTTTACGTGCCGAGTTACCAGCCCTGATGCACAACCTTCAACAAAGGTACGCCCATTCATGCATGTCTCCACACAGAAGACGCTCTAGCTGAGAATCGAACCAGACAGTGTCTTACTGGGAGGCGACAACGCTACCGGAGCACCACCACATTCTAAAATAAAAAAAAAACAGAAAAATTAAAACTAGATCTGCAAGTACCCATATCCTACAAAGAAATTACAGATGCAATAAAAGAGGGTAAAATAATAAAGCTCCAGGTATAGATGGCATAATTATGGAAATATATAATTTTTTTCCTTCAGAGATACTATCCCCCTTTCATAAAACTGTATTATAAATTCAGTTACAAGCTTTAATACCACCCTCTTGGAGATATTCCTTAATCACACCAATCCTAAATGAAAATAAATCCCCAAACCTCTGTACCTCATATAGACCTATATCATTATTAAATAATGACTATAAGATGTTTGTGACAATATTAACTAACAGAATGGAAATACCACTATCCAATACAATGAATAATGATCAAACTGGATTTATATATCATAGACACACACATGACAATACTAAAAGGATAATGTCTCTTATAGATTATGTTAATAAAGAAAATAAAGAAACACTCATAATTGGCTTAGATATAGAGAAAGCCTTTGATTCCCTAAATTGGGACTATTTATTCAAAATCCTAATGCTATTTAAATTTCCTGCATCCTTTGTTCATCTCCTAAAGAATATATATGCAAATAACTTAGCGTATGTCAAGTTAGGTCATTTTTACCTCTGAATCTATACATATTACAAAAGGCAGTAAACAAGGATGTCCCATGTCACTGATTCTATTTGCTCTGACTATTGAAATATTGGCAGATTCAATTTGTAACAATATAAAAATCAAAGGAATAGATGTTTATGAATAATACAATTCTAAAGTAATGTTATTTGCTGATGACATATTGCTAATAGTATCTAATACAAAAGAGACAGTAGAAGAATTAGATATATTAATTGACAAATTTCACATGACTTCAGGACTCCATTTCAATAAATCAAAATGTTTATTTTTAAATAAAAAAAGAACTGCAGACTAAGGGGGATCACATCATAGGGAAACAAGAATCTACCTTAAAATATCTAGTAATTGAGTTATGCAAGGATAACAATGAATTAGTCTCAAAAATCTACAATAATATCATCAATACAATTTAAAATCTCTGTGGAAAAATGGAACAAAATAATATTAAAATTTGAAGATAGACTACAGTTAATTCAAATGGTTTTACTGCCCAAGATCCTTTATATAGCCTTGGCAATACAACTGTTACCAGAAAGGAATATACTTAAAGAAATAAATGAATGCCTAATAAAATATTTATGGTTTCCCAAAAGAAACAGAATAGCTTTAATACATCATATCAGACCATGGAAACAGGGAGGATTAAACTTTCCTGATATAGAAACATATATAAAAGCATCACTATCTAAAACAATCTCAGATTGGATAAGTCCAAATTACTCTGCAAATTGGAAAGAATTACGAACTGTAATATCAATAAATGAATTTGATTTACAAAAAAAATTCAGATAACCGATACAAACAATTTGCCATGGCAAATATATTGTATTAGTATGCAGTATAACATTACTAAACCCACTAAAACTCGTATGATTAATTATTACATTCACTCATTTAGGAAAATTATTAATGCAAATATGGAGTTAAAAATCTGGTTTGATCTTTTAACACCATTTATAGCCACAAAGAACTTTCCACATAAAATATATAGAGAAATTATTAATTCCTGGGAACAGAAAGGATTTATTTGTTGGCTCCAATGTATCAAAGAACTAAAAGTTTTAGATATGCAAGTAATAAAAACAACATACACAATTCCACAACAGGACGAGCTAACTTTACAGAGTATTCTGTCATATTTGCAAGATATAAGTAGAATAAACAATTCTCCATTTAAAGAAATACCTAAATTTATGAAGTACATATATGAAATCATATATAATGACTTTGACATGGGAAACAGTATTTAAAAATTTTATAAAATATTGATAAACTATAAAACGACAACCAAAACCTCATATTGGAAATATATAACAAAAGGACACTCAGTACAGTTAACTGAAGATATTAAAACAAATATCTTATTATCAATAAAATATGCATCCTTTACACAATACTGGAAAGTTTTTAATTGGAAATGCTTGCACAGAGCATTATTAACCCCATACAATCAGTAAAATTAGTTCTTTCAAAAATGGAATTTGTTGGAGATGTGAGCAAGTACACAATGCAGATTGGAACCAAATATTATTTGATTGTGTTAAAAATTAAGCAGTTTTGGAATGGTATTAATAACTTTTTACAAGCTTTATTTAATGAATCATTTTTTTTAACTAAAGCTCTTGTATTATTAAATGTGAACGAAGGTCCTCATTTGAATAGGTCAAACATGTATCTACTATGGACTATACTTGCAATTTCAAGGAAGTGTATAACAAGAAGATGGAATACAAGCACAGTACCAACTTTGGAAGACTTCTACAGCCTACTGAAGACCACAGTATTACTGGAAATTAAAATTAAAGAACTAAGAATTTATCCAAAGCCATTTATCAACAACCCTTGGGGAAAAGTCTTGTTGATTGACACTATACAATAATTGATCAGTCACTCTGATAATGGATGCGACATACTTATAAAGGAACTGTATACATTAAAATCTGTTATAGTGTCAGGCTAATGTAAATAGTGTACATAGTTATTTACGATAGTATGTATAAATACTATGGAATTAATTCAAATGTACTTTAAAAATAAATAAAAAAAAGTTTGAGAAAAAAATAAATAAATAAAGGGATTGAAGGTCCTGGAAGCTTCACCTGTTTATATAAAGGGATATTTTTGGAACAGCTTATTTGGAGTTTGTAATATGGTAACAGGTTGAAGGAATATTTGCAACCAAAAGAAAGCTTATTTATGTTAAAGTTCAGTACTGTGGCACCTTACGGATTAAATCAAGGAAGTAATTGGAAATATTGTTTTCTTAATACTTTTTTAATTGTTGGTTGCATTGTTTTACTAGTGTAATGCTTATTTTATTGGTTAGTAGATGACAAGTTAACTGAAATTTAGTTATTCTGTTTAATTATATGTATAATGATGTTTTGTATTTATATATGTTTTTCTTTCCTTGAATGCAGTTTAGCCAAGGCAATAGAAGACCAAACTTTTCTGCTGGAAGTCTTTGTTTTGTTTGAAGTAAATAAAATGGCCATCTGCTCTTTGAACCTTTCCCTTAACCACATCTCATACGTGTGTCAGGTTACAAGTCTATTGGTAGCACCTATTCATTGCCTGGACATCACTGAAGTTTTTTCTTCATGTGAACACTTTGGAGATGGGGGCAGCTCTGTTGACCTTATAAGTTTTCTAGGAGTTCCTCTCTGTGGGATTTCTAACCAGTACAGATGGACAGCATGGGTGCTGGTTTACAAGTGGTAACCTGATCTTATTGCTAAAGTCAGGAAGCTTTGAGAGTAAGGAAATGGGCTGTATCCAGCAACTATTAGCTAGTAGCTGTCCATATCCCTGAGGAGTCCATTTCTTTGGTGGACAAACTGAGAAGGTACCTTCCTCCCATTAATGGTCCCTCCTTGACAAGAATCATCTTTCAAAAATGGGTGAAACCTGTTGTGATCTATTTGCCTCCCCAACTAACACAGCAACTTCTGTCTAATTACATCACTGGGGAAACCTCTCAATGATGTTGCAGCATGTGAGTGGCCAACTAAAGTCCTCTTTGCTTTCCCCTTTTCCTCTGATAGTTTTCATCCAGAAGACAATGATTCATAAAACAGAAATCATCCGTAGATCTGCTTTCTTCTTCATCTGCCTTATCTGGTGGAAAGTTGCTATTCTTGAGTCCCACTTGAACACTGCTGTCTCATCCACTGGACTTATCTCCCTAGGACATTTACTCCCTGTGGATTGCTGCATGGTTGCACCAATTCCAGTAGGTGGTAGTACTCCTTCATTTGATAATTATGTGGGTTAGCCTAATCTTAGAGTTTGACAAGTCCAGCATGAGGAAGACTTGCACAGGCAGGTGCATATTCTTCTCATGGTTGGATAACTCCAAGGGTCATAAAGTTTGTCTTTGCTCATGCCTCCATAGTTGTGGACAGTCTGGAAGACATTTTTGTGTCTGGATTGAATTCTTTCCCTTTAAATGTACATTAGGCTTCCCTTTCAGGTTGTCAGAAAGTGTAGGACTCTAATTCCTTGGCTTATTTGAAAGTGTGTAAGATATTTCAGAATGGCAATTTCCTGCATCAGGCTCTCCTGAAAGTTCCAGTATCTCCTTAAGATTTGTATACTTTGCCCTGTAAAAAAATGTTTCATGCTCCCTTTGAACCCATTGCTCCTGTTGACTTAAAACTCCTTACCTGGAAGATACTTTTAGCAACTATTACTTCAGCCAAAAGGATTTCTGAACTTTCTGCTTTTTCTGCTGAACCTACATAGCTGGTCTTTCAAAAGAGTCAGGTTTACTCTTAGAACTTATCAGTTTATGCCTGAAGTCATACTGAGTCATAGCTGAACCAGTACATATTTCTGCCCATTTTCTTTCCAGATCACTTTTACCAGGGGAAGCATTTGCTGGCTTCCTTGTGTGCCCTCCATTCATGTAGTCTCAATAAACAGTTGCTCGCTTTAACTATAGTGAAAAAGTGTTTGGCTGAGATTTCTGTGTGCTTTTTTTGTGGGAGTTTCTGCTTTCCTCAGTATGGTGCAATTTTTAGAGTTGGTATAGCTGAGTTTGGGGCGGGTGTGCTAGGGGACTTGTCCGCCTGCAAAAATCACTTGTTTCATGCTGTCCCATTATCCCATTAATTTGGAAAGAAAACTTGTGATGCAAGTGATTTGGAGTTGAGTTTATAGTAGAATCTTACTTGCTGCCTTAAGTGGATGTTCATCATCAACGAAGATATTTTATGGACAGGACTGAGTCAATTTGTAAATATACCATGTTTTTTGCTTCCTTCTCTTCCAAATCTGGTACCCAGAAAGCTTCTAAATGTACCTTTACTAAATAACTGTCTGAGTGTATTATACTTTACTGCAGTGACCACAAGAAGCAATTGCCTTGGGTCACTAAAACTTGCAGTACTTTAGCTGTAGCTACCATAGTGTCCTTTTTAGGAATACATCCTTTTATGATGTTTGTGTAGTGGCTACTTGATCTTCTCTGTATACATTTGTGGAGCACTGCAAACCGGATCTTGCCTCCAGGTCTGTGACTGCCTTTGGGGTTTCTGTGGTCAAGGGAATGTTCTCCTAAGAGCCAACTCGTAGATAGAGGCCGTCCTTTGTGTTATGTAGGATTGATCCATTCTTATCAGATGTAGAAATTATGTAGTTACTGTAATGATAGCTATGTCAGAGTGGATTGAGTATAACAACCCTGTCCAGTTTCCATCTTATTATTGTATGTATTATTCATTTGATAACCAGATAGTTGGTCTGATCTAAATATCATTTTCAACCATTATGCGCCCTTCCTTGGCTGAGTAAGTCTTATGTGGCTAATATGTATGTTTTTTTTCTTTAATATGGCTAACCTCATGTTTTGGAGATGGACATAATGTGATGCACAATGGGATGTGGGGTGGTACCAAGCTATCTGGGAAATTTTTAGCTGACAAGTGGTATGAATGCTGGCAGGTTTAGTACTGTGAATAATGGAGGATGAACTTATGCAGGTTTCTCATTTGTTAAATGCATAACTTTGCAGTTCCTCATTTTGGTAAATGCATAACTTTCCAGTTTCTCATTTTGATAAATGCATAACTTTCATTTATAGCTAATTGCTTATTGAGATTTTTAAAAGACTTTAGTACCATCTCTCCTCCACTAAGAAAACTTATGAAGAAAGGTATACCATTTGAGTGATTAAATAATCCAGAAATAGTTAAAGAAAGGCCTGTACCCTGATGTACTCGTGTCATACTTTGACACACATTGCAGAACAGAATGAGTTTATAGGCATTCCCAAATCAAATACAAAGTCAGCAGTTAATCATATAAAGAAGAGAAAAATATGCTCCTAGACTAGTACATAAGGGTAGCAGTAGAATAAGCTATTTTTATATTATGCTGTATTACTAGTTGCTTATTACTAATGAAAACAAGAAATATCTTCATATGTGCTTAATATTTCAAAAACAAGTGACTTACAAACTGTTGCATGACATCAGTTGAAACCTTAGGTGTTGAAGAAAACTGTCTTTGATATTTGCACTGTAATTTGCACATCTTGAGAGATATTCAGTATTATTTGCATTGCTAATTATATAATTAAACATATGTTTTCATATTTCTGTAAATATCTCAATAAACATGCACTTACAGAGGAAATTCTTGTCATGTGAAAGCTTATGTGTAGTTAAAAATGTTTTAACAGTAGATGTCTAGGTTCTGTAGTCTTCAAGATATAAACATTTGTTTGTGGAAGTTTAGAAAAAATATAATTTGTGTTTTTATGTGCATTGTAATATATTACGGGATTTATGGGAAAGAATTTATTTTATTTATTTTTCATCCCAGTCATGTTAAGAAGGCTGCTGTTTAGGGCCAAATGGTAAGAGCTGCCCGGATGACTACTTTGGATAATGAATTTTTGGAAGAAACAAAATTTATAGGCAATATGTTTTTAAATAGGGATTACCATATGAGTTTAGTGTATGTTATTTCATTGGAGTTATAAGAAAAAGATTTTCTGGTGTTTACAAACCACTATTAGGACAACTAAATGATAGTGGATTGAGTAATAAAAACCAAGAAGGGCAAATTGAACCACTGATATAATGCGAATACTAACTGTCATAACAATGATTTAAATGGAATAATAACAAGGAAGGATTTGAAACTGACCAATGCCTTTGTTACAACATTCAGAAATGATAATGAAAATGTTGCTAATGTTGTTGTTGTCATCCGGCTTTTTCCGGTTAGGGGTCACCACAGCGGAACTCCGGTCCGCTAATGATTGGCAGTAGATTTTCACGAACGCCGACGTGCCAGCTTGACATTCAACCTTCAACGAAGGCACGCCCATTTACACGTCTTTCGGACGCCCACCCAACCGCGGGGAGGACATGCAGACTCCACACAGAAGGCACTCCCCGCACTCCAACCAAGAATCGAACGGGAGAACCAAAATGTTGCTAATATTATATATAAAAATTGGGGAAATTATTTCACTAGATAGGGATGTATCCCATGTTTTGGGCACTTATCCCAGTATTATTCATAAAAGAGACAAAAACTTGAAAGACTGGTGTAATTCCTTTTTAAAAGAAGATAAATGTGAAATAGGAAAAATGAATAAATGTAGTAACCAGTGTAGGTATATATTGGAGTGTAGCTATATTGCATTGGGTAATAAAAGTATTGATATTAGAGGGCGATTCAATTGTAATACAACAGGAATGGTTTATGCCACAAAATGCTTGGATTGCACAGCTTATTATACTGGAAAAACGGAACAAAGACTTAGACAATGTATATATGAACATTATTATGATATTGGTAAGGCAAAATGCACTAATGCATTGTTTAGACATATCCAGGATAATGATGGCCACAATTTTGGGTTTGTGGTCATGGAACAAGTGAGGGATGGCCCAAAGGGTGGACCGTGGAAAATAATATTGGAGAATAGAGAATACTATTGGCAGACTTATTTAAATGCTAGTGTTCCACCAGGTATTAATGATGTGATAAGTTTGTCAAGTACTTTAAAAGTTAAAATATTTTATAGGTAATGGTATTTAATAATTTAATGTTTTTAATAATAATAAAGATAACTTTTAATGTAGTGGGGGATATTTGTATTGCTATATGACTTTAAGAAGGCTAATTGGTTAAGTGAGTATTACATTGTGTATTTAAAGAATTATATGTGCATTGCTCTTTGTCTGAAGAAGGTTTGAAGGTCTAACCGAAAGCACTTACCAATAAATTTTATTTCGTGTCTGAGTACTCTCTGGTTCAAATTTATTCGTTGGAGCTTTTTTTGTTATGTTATTTATGGGAAAGACTATGAATGCAGCAGCTATTATCACTGCTAAGAATATGTGTACAGTCTTAATAGCTTTTATTGTTCACAAGATATTTACATTTGTTTATTGTATGTTTTTTCAGGTTATTTTTCTGAACATGCTCTAGACTGGAATGTAAGTTGTGTGCAGGCTGCTAGAGGTGTGGCATTCCATTCAAGATGGGTGTTTAGGCAGTGCAGAAATAGCAAAGAAAACATTGCAAACTATTTACTGAGACATTTAGGATAGTTGGATGGTAATAAGGTTGCTGAGTTTGCAGTCCCAAAAGCTCCAACACTGAAAGAGGTACAGGTGGGAACACACAAAAAAAAACCCAACAATACTGCAGCAGGCTAATAAATGTTGTGCATATGTGTGGCATTACATTGGCAATGAGGTTGTAACAGTAAAGAAAGATAAAAAGATAACATTTGCTTCTGCTGGTGTGACATGGCTGTTGAAAGTGATGAGATGGATTATGCCAGAAATTGCACAAATGTATTGAAAACGTTTGTGGTTAGGCGAATATTTTGTTTTCTACCATGGAGGAACTGGTTGAAAGTTTCCTAAAAGATGGTTTATTATGCCAGACTGTTGCACTACGTAATTAGAATGTACCTATTCAGAAGTATGAAATGTCCAGAGTAGCCCAGACAAGTGTCAACACACTGTTTGTTTTCTGTGCCTGTATACAGACTATTTACTTGTCCTGCCTGATGATTGTTCAGTATTTCCAGTTGTGCTGCCTGTTAAATTCACATCAGTTTATTCAATAATTACTCCCCAGACAGGATATTTGCAAGGTTTGGTGTACCAGAGACAGTAAGAATTGATAGTTAACCTCCCTTTAATAGATCTCAGTTCAGGCAGTTGTTTGAAACACACTAACTGGCACCAAGAAAGGAGATTGTAGTTTGGCCCAAGTCAGTGAATGATACAGAGTGATTCATGGATAACAAAGGAAAAGCCATAAGCACTGCCAGTATGAAAAGTACTCCTGGGAGGCAGCAAATAAATGGTATGTTGAGAGGATGCCTTCCTTCTAGTCATAATTAGGGTGGAGGTGAGGGAGGGGCAGCTCTTGGCACAAGTTGTTTGGGAAGAAATTGGTAGTTGAGGATGGGATTTGTGCTCAGCACTTGCATGCATTTAAGAAGCTGTAGATAATATTGCAGCTTTTTAAAATGAATGTTGATATTTCATTCATGTTTGTAGTTAGGAGTTCAGCATGTTAATAATTGGTCCTCAGCTCTGGGTTGTGGGGGGCATCAACTTGTGAATCTGTCCACAGTGCTATATGTGTTAGTTATGGCTATGTCCATACTTCCAAACATCCCACAATAAGGACCATGCCGACATCCCTGGTGTTTATTCATGATTGTAGGAATAACATTCCTTCAGTGGGTGAGCTGAAAGGGTATCCTCGAGTGCATAAGAAGGAGACTGTAAATTATAAATCTAAAAATGAGAGATGTGCTTTCATATAGGCCAGGAACATACCTCCAGAAAGGACCCTCTGTCTTAAACAGTGGCAGACAAAGCAAACATTTATCTATGATTAACCTTGAACCATGTTTTATACCACACATCAGGGGTCCCATGAAAAACACAAGTGTGAGAGATGCTCTTTGACCTGAGTTTATTAATTTCTGAAAACCTAAAGAACTGGCTGACTTGACTTTGATAATTTGCTCAGCAGTGGTCATTTTAATGGCAAAATGCTAGATTAGTATACCCAGCAGTGAAGAGGTAAGCTTGGCAGTGATCTGTTACCTGGTTCAGTGACAGGCATTTTATTGTGGTTGCTGGTGGTGGAGTGACTTAATTCTCTCTATGGAAGTGTAATTTTTGCCATAATATTGACTTGTAGTGCTTTTATTGGCTGAAAGCACCAGGCAAAAATTGCTGATAAGTTAGTCTATGAAGTAGATTACATGGGAAGTAGAAAATGATAGGAATGCAATTTGTTAAGTGCACTCTTCTTGGAGTTGTCAACGGCATTTGAGATAGTAATTTGCTGTCAGCTGGAACAGGTCCTGGAAGGCCATGGTTTCAGTTCCATGTCTAAAAAATTTGTTCTGTAGCAATCTAGGACATATAAGCAGACATTGGATGGAGTGAGTTAAGGTAATCTCCCAGTTCCTTCCAGTTAACGTAGAAGACTCTGTGCTAGACAAATTTCTGTTGAAAATATTTGTGAATGATTATATTTACCTCTATGGAGTTCACTACACATTTCAGCATGCAGATGAGTTCAATTTTATGTTAGGTGACATTGCTCATTCAAGGGTGTAATCTACTTCTCACTCACTGCAGTTGTAACTTAATGCAGTGAAGTTGCATCTGAATGCTCTCAAAGCAAAGCTGATGCAGTTTTCCAAGACATTCCATTCTTTAGTGGTGATCAGAACTAATTGAAAACTTGGCGGTATATACAAAGTAAGAATTTTTCTGTTACTTAATAACAGGCTGTCCTTTGCTAATTCATTCCTTCTTCCAACTCTTCTATCTTCTGCATATCTTCTTACATGTCTTTTCCCCTCCCTTCCCCTCCACCATAAAACAGAGTAGGCCTGCAGTAGGGTAACATGTTTTGTTGCAGATCACCATATCCTTAGCTCGTCTATGTTTATCACTGAAAATCTGCACCAATTAGAATTTCAACATCAACTGATTCTCTTTAAGATTGCCACTGTCTTCTAAATTTATTGTCCGTCCATGGGGAATATTCTTGTTTAGATGACTGTTTAGTGTGAACTTTGACTATTAGTTGACAATTGCTAAGCTGGTTATATTCTGCAAACAAAATAAATGTGGTGAAGCTTACTACATTGTTTCTGTCAGTAAGATTTGGAATCACCTTCCATATCAGTTAAGTAACATCCGTGGGGAAAATAGTAAGCCTGACTGAAAAAAATCTATAGTTGTATTGAAGTCTTAGACCCGGGCACTTTGTCCTTGCCAAATGATCCGATGTTGTTCTCCTCTTCTTCATCTGATCCCTGGATCTGATGACTGGTATTCTTTCCCAGTCTTACTTGCTAAACAGCTCCTTTCCATTGTTACAGCTGATCTGTGTTATTAAACTGGCTAAATATTAATTTATTTAAATTGGTTTACCAAGGTAGAACATTGATCAGTGTCCTAGTTACAGGTACCACTCATTTACTTTACATGCATACTTACATTTATGTAACATTTGCTACTAAACTTCTCCTTCCTCTTGTGTTGTTACTACATTGTGTGTTAATCTTGTTGTCTTGGCATTTTAGCCTGTAATGAATGTAGTTGAACCTCCACAGATACTAATTTTGTTTTTCATCTGTATCCAGGTTCTCTTTAGCATTATGGAACGTTGGATGCATCTATAGATTGGATAGCAACTTTATTATATAGATAAAACTCATAAAATGTGCACTTGCTATATATTACAGTACATCTTCGCAAATCATGTTGTTTATAGATTAGCCTGCTGTATAGCACAGGAATCGTCCATTCTATTCACAGATTTGAAGTCTTATTGATATATGCTCTTCTGTCAATGACTTATTTTTTGCATGATGCTGGATATTTTTCTTGCTTATTAATGCATGTGTACTTAATTTTTCTGTGTTACTTTTTTATCAAGGGCTGTACTGAAAATAGGATTTCCCAGTTGCCATTCCTGGTTTAATTAATATATTAAATAAATAGCTCAATCCCTTAAGCAGTAATGTACTCCTCTTCCTGCCTGTAGAGTGCACTGCTCTGTGTTGTTCCCCTCTACCACATTTGCAGATGTTCTTCATTCCACATTGCTGCAGTCCTAACTATTGGGTAGTCCGCTGTCCAGTCGGCCCGAATACCAAAGTATATGGCTGACGTCGGTCAGGGCGCATTAGACTGACGTCAGTACGTCAGGGTACTAATGCGCATGACCGACGTCATATCCTCAGTCTTTTTTGCCGCATGGTCCGATGCAGAAGCAATTTTGCGAGTGCAGGTTGGCGTTCTGAAAGTTTCTGAAGCCAGGGTTTCAGACCGAATCACAGTTGGCTAAGTACCCCGTTGGGGAATATTTTGGTTTTTTCTTGCCTCAGTATTTAACTGGATGTCAGAAAAAGTGAATAACTGTATTTCTTGTGGGAAACAGATACCTCATAGGGATTACCATACTTTGTGTATACCTTGTTTAGGGCCTGAGCACGACGTTGTTGGATGCCGCTCTTGTGCTAGATTTAACAAACGCACTATTAAGAGAAGGTTAGACTGTGCCAGGTTAGTGTTTGGGAAGCGTTGTAATTATAAAATGCCGTCGGATGCTCCGACGCCGGCTTCGGCTAAAAAACGCAAGGACAAAACAGTAAAGTCTAGAGTGGAGGAACCGACAGTCCCAGACGTCGGTTCTTTACAGGGCTCAGTGGAGCCGGAGGTTTTGCCAGGTGTTTCTTTGGAGTCTCAGGGAGAGACTTTACTGTTACAGGATGTACCCTCTCAGGAAGTAGGCCAGGCTGAGGGGGCTTCTCAGGTGGCTGTTCTTCCCTCTCTTCCTAAGGTGGTCAGAGCCTCCCCTTCTGTTTCCAAGGCTTCTTTGAGGGGCAGGCCGAGTTTTGCTTCAGTGGGGGTTTCTCCTAGTACTTCAGGGTCTTTGCCTAAGAAACATATGCTTAAAATGGCAGAGGATTTGATTACTATGATAGGGGTTCCATGCCCCTCCTGATAAGAGGCCTAGGGTGGAATCTGAGTTTGAGAGTTTTGAGCAATGCTCGAGGCTTCTGAGTCTTCGGCTGAAGACTTGCAGGAGTACCCTCCTTATTCTGATTCTGATGTGGATGATTCTACTCCTTCAGCTTCCCTCCTGAGGATTTTTCTTTTCAGAGACTCTGCATTCCATGAGGGAACATTTTAAATGGGAAGGTCAAGATTTCTCTGATTCCAGGAAAAGGCTTAGGGAATTCTTGTTTTACCCCAGCACAGGCCTTTAGCTATACCTCCTGTTTTGAATGTGGTGGAGGATGTTTTTGCAGAGGCTTCCTGAATCCGGATTCTTTGCCTCCTGCCCCAGTTAAACCGGATAGGTATTATAGGGTGCCTGAAGCTCATAAGTATCTTTTAAGAGTCCTAGGGCAGACCCGAAACTGTCTCTCAGGGGCCTAAAGGTGTGAAGGCCTCAGTTGTTAAAAATCCTGTCCCTCCTGATAAAGAGGCAAGGGCTTTGGATAGATGGGGAAAGAAAGTGTATACTTCTTCCACTTTAGCCATGAGGGTTGAATTGTCAGTTTCACATGTTAAAATATCAGAATTATCTTCTTTCACAGTTGAAATCTAAGGTGGATGCTCTGGCGGAAGGTATTGAGTGTAAAGAGTTGCAGGATTTAGTTCATGTGTCTGAACAAGTGGGTAAACATTCCTTGCAATGTGGTTTTGATGCTGTGCAGGCCTCATCCAGGGTGGCTGCCACTGGTTCTGTTCTTCGTAGGCACGCCTGGTTGAGAGATCAGAACTTAGCTGAGCATGTTAAGACAAGGATTTTGGATGCTCCTTTACAGTCTGATGTGTTGTTTGGTTCGCCTGTGGAAGCAGTTTTAAAGAAGATGGTGGACAAGGCTAAGTCAATGCAAACTGTTAAGGATTTTTTGCAGGTGCAGCCTCCGAAGTTTAGTAGAAATTGGCCTGCTAAGGGATGGACTTATCCTGCTTATGATTCCCAGTCTAGGGGTAGGTCTAGACGTGGTAGGGGCAGAGCTCAAGGTGCTTTTAGGCCTAGGACAGGGAGTTCACCTGCTCAGACTTCTGGTGAGGGCAGGGGTCAGTCCTTTCGTAAGCAGACCCAATGACCTGCCTTTTCAGCTGCCAGTACCTTCTCGCCTGGCGGCACCTCTAGGAGGAAGACTGTCTCTTTTCAAAGAAAATTGGGATTTAATTACCCAAGACAAATGGGTTCTGGATATCGTTCACCACGGTTACAGGTTTTATTTCCATACCTTGCCTCCTTTCTAAGGCATGCCAGACATTCCTCCTCTACAAAGACAAGAGGCTCACAAGCAAATTTCTCAGTTACTCCAAATAGGGGCCATTCAGCCGGTTCCTGTGTCAGAAAGGGGCCTAGGATTTTATTCTCGCCTGTTCCTAGTACCAAAGAAGGGGAACACGTGGAGACCAATTTTGGATTTATCTATCCTCAACACTTATCTGGACATTCCCAAGTTCAAAATGTTGACGTTACAACAGCTTTTACCTCTGCTGGGCAAGGATCACTGGATGGTAACTTTAGATCTCAAGGAAGCTTACCTTCATGTGCCTATAAGACTGAGTTGCAGAAAGTATCTGCGTTTCGAGCTGGAAATTTTCATTATCAGTTCTCTGCATTGCCCTTTGGCTTATCTACTGCCAGAGTATTCACAAAGGTTCTGGCTCCAGTGATAGCTTACTTCAGGCTAAAAGGAATTCAAATCTATCCTTACTTGGACGATTGCCTGATTCTGGCTCAAGAAAAGGAAGACCTTCTACAGCATCTGGAATATGTCATAGCAGTGCTAAGATGCCTAGGGTATTCTGTGAACGAAATAAAGTCCAGTCTAGTACCCTCAAGACATGTGCTTTCTGGGTGTGAGACTGAATACAGCAGCCCAGATGGCCTTTTTAACCCCGGACAAACAAAAGAATCTTTCCAGTTACTTCCAGCAACTATCTCTTCAGTCCGGCTGGCTGCAAGGACAGTCCTTCAAGCCTTAGGGTTCATGGCATCTTGTATTCTGGTGCTTCCCAATGCCAAACTGCATATGAGGAAGCTACAATGGTATCTCAAAATCTATGGACACAGCACTGCAGGATTTGGACACTGTCATTCTAATAATACCTTGCATTCAAAAGGAATTTTTTTGTGGTGGGCTCAGGAATGTCACCTAAACAAGGGACTCTCTGTGACCCGGCAGCAGTCAATTCAAATTTAACGACAGATGCCTCAGACATTGCTTGGGGAGCTCATCTAAATGGAAAGTGGATACAAGACAAGTGGCCTGCCAGACTACAGCATCTACATATCAACATGAAGGAGATGTTAGCAGTCCAGTTTGCATTAATGGCTTTCAAGGAGTTACTTCTTCCAGGGCAGGTGTTGATTCTAACAGACAACACAACTGTCATGTGGTACATCAACAAACAAGGGGGAACACATTCTTACCCATTGTGCAGGCAAGCAATGATTTTATGGGAGACTGCGCTAAGCTTGCACCTAACTCTTCAGGCAAGGTTTCTGCCGGGAGCACAGAACTCCTTAGCAGATGTGTTAAGCAGACAAATCATGGATCCCCACGAGTGGAAACTGGATCTTCATGTATTTCAAAAGTTGACAGTGTCCTGGGGAACTCCAGACATAGATCTGTTCGCTTCTCCACTAAACCACCAGCTGCCAAAGTTTTGCACAAAGAGGTTTCATCACACAGCTTGGAAAGTGGATGCTCTTTCTTTCAGTTGGAAAAATCTTCATGTGTATGCGTTTCCACCTCTGCCTCTTCTTCCAAAGGTGCTTCTAAAGGTCAGACAAGACAAGCCAAGGATGATTTTAATAGCTCCAGATTGGCCTCGGCAGCACTGGTACCCATTACTGAGGAGT